>NW_017673814.1:118031-119028 GCF_001879085.1 Nicotiana attenuata
TAATTCTTTATTTGTTTCTTTCCTTTTACCTTTTTTATTATTTCTGACTTTATTAATTGTAAAAATAAAAATTAAAAAAACCAATGGACTACTAAAATTATACTAATTAAAATTCTAAAATTAACTAATCTTTAAATTTAAAAGAAAACTTAAGACAAATTCTAGAAATTGAAAGTGAAAATGCAAAGAACCATTTTTTGTTATTTTTCTTATTTTTGTAATATTAAAATGCATACTATTTTGTATTTTTGGAATTATATCAAGTAAAATGCACACAAAAATGCAAACAAGACACAGAATCATGCAATTTAATTCCTAAAAATTCAAATAATAAAGAAAAATTCTAATTCTAAGGAATTTTGTAGGAGTAGTTTAAACGTGGCAAAAATCTTGTACTCACAATCATCATCTTTCTGTATGAAAGGATTATGGGACCGATGATTATATTCTTTTGAAAGGCTAATTCTCGCCAAAGTTCGTTCGACCACCTCATCAATGTTGTTCCCTTCTTCTAGCATGTACGAAGAGGATTTCACTTCTTTTGGAGAAGATGAACAAAAAACATGAGTTGTGGACGACACATCAAACACTTGTTGTCCTAGTATTTCGGCTTTGCTTCTTTTGATTTGCCGAACGATCTCCATAGCAACGTCCAATCCGCTTTTGGAGTCAGATCTAGGGTTGTTTCTTATTGTAGCCATCTCTGTGTTCTTGAACTTCGAAGAGAAGAGACGAGAAGTAGAGATAGTCCCACTGGGCGTGCCAAAATTTGTAACAACCAAATTTCGTTCCTGAAAAATAATAATCAAGACAAGAGATATAGCGACAAGTATTATATTCAATTTCAAGTGATGGGGTTACAATCTCTGAAATATCTCTAAATCTAAAGAGATGTAGTCCTCTGATTCTTCTCCTCACGGATGATGGTTCAAGAGCTTGAAAGTTTGATCTTGAACTTGACGGATTTCAGATTTGTAGTACGTCACGAACAATTTGA
>NW_017673815.1:0-3052 GCF_001879085.1 Nicotiana attenuata
CATTACATGGCAAATGTTTATGATAAATTCTTAGTTTTATTAAAACCCTAGGTCTAGCTCAAATTCTTGATTTTTACTAAATTTTTGGTGTTTAATCTACCTAATATACATGTATTTAAGCTAAGGATGAAGGGAAATTAATTACCTTACCATGTTATGTGGAAACCCTCTCTTGGAAGAACCCAAATCGCCTAAGTGTAGAGTGAAAAATGAGAGAAATGAGTTTAAGTTCGTATTAAATGAACCCTTCTGCTCCCAGTTATTTTCGCATCTGTGGAACTATTTCCGCTTCTGCGGAATCCGCTTCTGCGGAATTTGGCCGCTTCTGCGGCTTTTTTTAGGATTTGGGGCTCGACCGCTTCTGCGGTCTGGGGGCCGCATAGGCGGAACCGCTTCTGCGGTCCCTGGGCCGCTTTTGCGGTTTCCCCTGGCCTGCCCCTTCTCCGCTTCTGCGATCTAATGACCGCATCTGCTGTCCCGCTTCTGCGGTCCAAGAACCGCAGATGCGGTTATGACAGAAGCAGCAAGCTTCAGTCATTTTCCAAATTCTAACTTCACTCGAGCATCGCTCGTTTGACGCTCGGGGCTCCCGTGCCCCACCCGAACATACCGACAAGTCTGAAATCATGAGGCGGACCTACTCGAACCCTCGAAACACTCAAAACAACGCTAAATCGAGGAATCAACCCCAAAACCAAATGAATCAAATCATTGAACTTCAAGTTCTTAATTCTCCTCCAACGGGTCAAAACGCCCTTAAACTACTCGGATTGACACCAAATTTTACGGGTAAGTTTTAACTGATATTTCGGACTCGTACCAAGTTTCGAAATCGAAATCAGAACCCGATACTTAGGAAAACAATGATTTCTTAGTTTATTTAAACCTCTGAAACATTAACTTAACAAATTTCACATAAAAATTCATTACTCGAGCTAGGGACCTCGGAATTCGATTCCGGGCATACGCCCAGGTCTCATATTTTACCACGGACCCTCAGAAATTGTCAAATCATGATTCCGGGTCCGTTTCCCCAAAATGTTGTCCGAAGTCAAACTTTGCCTTTTTAAAGAAACTTAAAGAAGCAACTAGACTTATTCTTGCTCAAAATTCTTCTCAATTCCGAACCACCCGTCCCCGCAAATCATAAATTAGCTAAAGCAAGTGCGGGAAGTCAGGGAACGGGGTTCAAAAATGCAAAATGACCGATAGGGTCGTTACATTCTCCACCTCTTAAACAAACGTTCGTCCTCGAACGGACATAGAAAAGTACCTGGACTGCTGAATAAGTGGGGATATCTTCTCCGCATGTCCTCCTCGGACTCCCAGGTCGCCTCCTCGACCGGTTGGCCCCTCCACTGGACTCTTACCGCAGAAATCCTCTTGGACCTCAACCGGCGATCTTGTCTATCTACAATGGCAACTGGCTCCTCCTCGTAGCCCAAGCTCTCATCTAACTGAATGGTACTGAAATCCAACACATGTGAATGGTTGGCATGATACTTCTGAAGCATCGATACATGGAAGACTGGATGAACTCCTGATAAACTGGGAGGTAAAGCAAGCTCATAGGCAACCTCTCCAACTCGCCTCAACACCTCAAAGGGGCCAATAAACCTTGGGCTTATCTTTCCCTTCTTCCAAAACCTCATAATGCCCTTGATTGGCGAGACTTTCAAGAGAACCTTCTCGCCAATCGTGAATGATACATCACGTGCCTTCTGATCCGCGTAACTCTTCTGCCTGGACTGAGCTGTGCGGAGCCTCTCCTGAATCAACTTTACCTTATCCAAGGCATCCTGTACCAAATCTGTGCCAAGTAACATAGCCTCACCGGGCTCAAACCACCCAATAGGAGAACGACAACGCCGACCATACAATGCCTCATACAGGGCCATCTCTATACTGGACTGATAGCTATTATTGTATGCAAACTCCGCCACGGGCAAGAACTGATCCCACTGCCCTCCAAAGTCGATCACACATGCTCTAAGCATATCCTCTAATATCTGAACAGTCCGCTCCGACTGCCCGTCGGTCTGAGGATGGAATGCCGTGCTGAGCTCTACGCGAGTCCCCAACTCAATCTGAACAGCTCTCCAGAAATGGGAATTGAACTGAGGGCCTCTGTCCGATATGATGGAAACCGGCACACCGTGCAACCTGACTATCTCCCAAATGTAAATCTGAGCATATCTCTCCGCCGTATAGGTAAGTCGCCACCGGAATGAAGTGGGCCGACTTGGTCAACCTATCTACAATAACCCACACTGAATCAACCTTCCGCCGAGTCCGCGGCAACCCAACCATGAAATCCATGTTAATGCGCTCCCACTTCCATTCCGGAATGGGCATCTGCTGAAGTAGGCCACCTGGCCTCTGGTGCTCATATTTGACCTGCTGGCAATTCAAACATCTAGCAACATACTCCACTATGTCCTTCTTCATCCTCCGCCACCAGTAGTGCTGCCTCAAGTCACGATACATTTTCGTGGCACCCGGATGAATGGAATACCTCGAACTCTGGGCCTCCTCTAGAATCCTCTCCCTCAAGCCATCAACATTAGGAACACATACACGGCCCTGAAGCCGTAACACACCATCCTGGCCAATAGAAATTTCCTTGGCACCTCCCTGAAGTACCGTCTCTCTGAGGGCCGCCAAATGTGGATCATCGAACTGGCGGGCCTTAATCTGCCCCAATAACGAAGACTGAGCAACCACACATGCTAGAACTCGGCTGGGCTCTGAAATGTCCAATCTCACGAGTCTGTTAGCTAAAGACTGAATGTCCAAAGCTAATGGTCTCATCTCAGCAGGAATGAATGCCAAGCTACCCATACTCTCTGCCTTCCCGCTCAAGGCATCCGCGACCACATTTGCCTTGCCTGGGTGATAAAGAATGGTTATGTCATAATCCTTTAGTAACTCAAGCCACTTGCGCTGCCTCAAATTAAGATCCCTCTGCTTGAACAAATGCTGCAATCTACGATGGTCTGTATAAACCTCACATGACACTCCATATAAATAATGCCTCCATATCTTAAGAGCA
>NW_017673815.1:5866-27122 GCF_001879085.1 Nicotiana attenuata
AAGTTGCTGCTCTCGCAAGGTCTGAAGCACTACTCTCAAATGCTGCTCGTGCTCCCCCAGGCTACGTAAGTATATCAGGATGTCGTCAATGAAGACGATGGCAAAAGAATTAATATAAGGCCTGAACACCCTGTTCATCAGATCCATAAATGCCGCTGGAGCATTAGTCAAGCCAAAGGACATCACCAGAAACTCATAGTGGCCATATCTAGTCCTGAATGCGGTCTTCGGAACATCTGAATCCCGAATCTTCTACTGATGATACCCTGACCTCAGGTCGATCTTAGAGAACACCCTAGCACCCTTTAGCTGGTCAAACAAATCATCAATACGGGGTAATGGATAATTGTTTTTGATGGTGACTTTGTTCAACTGGCGGTACTCAATGCACATCCGCATAGTCCCATCCTTCTTCTTCACAAATAGCACTGGTGCACCCCAAGGCGATACACTGGGCCTAACAAACCCTTTAGCTAACAACTCCTCCAACTGCTCCTTTAGCTCCTTCAGCTCCTTAGGAGCCATACGGTACGGCGGGATAGATATAGGCTGAGTGCCTGGAGCCAAATCAATACAGAAATCAATATCACGATCTGGTGGCATGCCTGGAAGATCGGAAGGAAAAACATCGGCGAACTCTCGGACTACTGGCACTGAANACACCCTCTCGACCATGCGTGAGCTCAGAGGAATGACCCTGCTAGGTGTATCCACAGTGGAACCCCTCCACTCCAATCTGGGCAACCCTGGCATCGCTAGAGAAACAGTCTTGGCATGGCAATCTATAACGGCGTGATATGGAGATAACCAATCCATGCCCAGAATAACCTCAAAATCGATCATATCGAGCAACAGGAGATCTACTCTAGTCTCAAGACCACAGAAAGTAACCACGCAAGATCGGTAGACCGGTTCACGACCACAGAATCGCCCACAGGAGTGGACACATGAACAGGAACACCCAAAGGCTCAGGAGAAATAGCCAGGAAACGAGCAAACAGAGATGATACATCTGAATAAGTAGACCCTGGATCAAATAATACCGATGCATCTCTACCACTGACGGAAATAATACCTGTGATGACGGCATCTGAGGCCAATGCATCTGGCCTGGCTGGGAGAGCATAGAATCTAGCTGGAGCACCGGCTGTCTGGCCCCCAACTGACTGAGTAGTAGCTGGCTGACCTCTCCCTGTCTGGCCTCTACCCCTGGAACGACCTCTACCAGTCTGCTCTCCACCTCTAGGCGGCTGGACCGCTGGTGCTGGAGTCATGGGCTGCTGCCCCTGCTGTACTGCCTTGCCCCTAAGCCTGGGGCAGTATCTCCTCATGTGGCCTGCGTCCCTGCACTCAAAACAACATGGTGCGGCGGCCTGCTGTCCGGATGGCTGACCTTGAATACCAGAAGGCCCACTAGAAGAAGCCTGAATAGCCGGCGGGCGGTAAGAACTCTACGGTATAGCACTGCAATAAGAACCGGAAGACTCCGGAGGACCTGAATACCTACTGGATGAACCCTGAATAGCTGGCGGGCGATAAGAACTCTCTGGCATGGCGCTGAAATAGGAGCGCGCTGGAGCACCCCGAGCCGGTGGTAGTGCTGGAACTGGGGACCTACTGGGCTGACCCCTCCCAAAGTGACCTCTGCCCCTGGCTGGGGCGCCTCTGAACTCTCCTGAGAATCTGGCCCTCTTATCCTGCTGCATCTGCTCTCTACCCCTCAAACGGTAACCCTCAATCCTACGGGCAATCTCAAGTACTAGCTGATATCCAGTGCCCATCTCTACCTCACGAGCCATACCCGACCGGATAGTGGGATGTAACCCCGCAACAAACCTCCGTACTCTCTCTGCCTCTGTGGGGAGTATCATGAGTGCATGGCGAGACAACTCAGAGAACCTCGCCTCATAGTCGGTCACTGACATATGACCCTACTCCAGATACTCAAACTGATGACGCAGCTCTTCCCTCTCAGAGGGTGGAATGTACCGATCAAGGAACAACTGAGTGAACTGACCCCAAGTGAGGGGAGGAGCGCCTGCTGGCCTGCTAAGTAAATAAGACTGCCACCATCTACGGGCCCTTCCCTCCAGCTGAAAAGTAGTGAAGTCGACTCCATGCGACTCTAATATCCTCATGTTGTGCAGTCTATCCCTGCACCTGTCAATGAAATCCTGGGCATCCTCATGACGCTCGCCTGAGTCATAGTGTCCATGAACCGAAGCATACGGCCCATGACCTCCTGAAATCCCGGCGCAGTTATGAAATCCACGGGAGTAGGCACAGCTGCGGGCGCCTCACCCTGCTCCTCAATAATGGGATCCCTCGCATGGTCCACTGGTGGTGCAACTGGAATAACTCTGGGACGCCCTCACCCCCTACCACGGGCCGGTGCCCTCCCCCGGCCTCTACCTCGGCCTCTAGCAACGGGGGGAGCAGCTCCTCCCGGGTCCGGAACGTCGGCGGTACGAGTCCTCACCATTTGTGAGAGAATAGAAGAGGAAATTTGGTACACTGACCACTGCACGATGGAAAATGAATAAAGAGTAGTCTTTCCTAACACCCTATAGCCTCTCGAAGATAAATACAGACGTCTCCGTACCGATCTACAAGACTCTATTAGGTTTGCCCATAACTTGTGAGACCTACGTGAACCTAGTGCTCTGATACCATGTTGTCACGACCCATTTTCCATAATAGGTCATGATGGCGCCTAACACCGTTGTCAAGCCAGCCGATGTGGTGTGATTAAGTTCTCATTTTACTTTAGCCAAAGACAGTTATACTAGATTTTTGAATTTAAAGATAAGACCAGTAAAGATCATAAAGTGTTAAAATAATGATACAACCCCAAAATAAATGTCTACTACTGTGTGTGCCAGAACCTGGTGTCACAAGCTACGGGCGACTAGTAGAATATACGCAAAAGAATAATACACTATCCTACTGTCTGAATCAGAATAGACAGAAGCAAAAAGTACAAGAAAGGACTTCTTCGGTTGCGGATCGGCATGAAAGAGAAGCAGCTCACCGTAGAAGTCCCCAAGCGTGCTCACTAATGCGCACCAGGATGATGTCCAAACCCACCTGCCTCAAATCCTGTACATTTAAGTACAGAAGCGTAGTATGAGTACATAAACCACATGTACTCCGTAAGTATCCCGTCTAATCTCGAAGAAGTAGAGACGAGAGGTCGACTTGATACTTACTAAGGGCAAGATAATATAATAATAAAGTGAGATATACAGCATGAAGAATTTCCAATAACACAAGTTTAAGAGAAGAGTCATATTCATGTTCTTGACATAATTAAACTACCAGTTTTCCCTTTTTCATATTAAACATGTGATCATGTCATATCAAAATGTAAGCATATAGATCATGCACAATCATGCCGAGGTCGACGGCCCGCTCCAACAGAAAATAAATTGTGCACTGCCGAGGGTCGAGCGGCACGAACCATAGATGCATCTATTCTCACCGAGGCGATCGGCCCGGTCCATAATCATCAAGAAAATATCAGGAAAGCACATAAGGCTCAATTACATACAAGGGAATTCCTACCAAGACTCAACAAACTCATAAGTTCACTTTTCATTTCCTCAAGTCTCTAGCAAATCATAATTGATCACATTGGCAATTTAAAACAAGAAATATTCCCCAATTAGACATGACGTGGGTCCTAAACTACCCGAACAATTATCATTATAGTAGCTACGCACGGACTCTCGTCACCTAGTACGTACGTAGCCCCCGCATTTAACAACAATTACTCATTTATAATCCTATGGGGACAATTCCCTCTTACAAGGTTAGAAAGGAGACTCACCTCGCTCCAAAGTGCACTTCCAATGTCCAAGAACGAGCCCAAGTCCTTAATTCGAAGCCGAACAATCCCAAACTAATCAAACGAAGTAAGAACTAGTAAATAAAGGCTTACAAGGTCGAACTCTAACTATTTAGGCAATTTTCTAACCATTAACACAAGTTTCCTAAATTTCGACCCCGGGCCCACGTGCCCGGATTCCGAGATTTTTCGAAGGAAGTTGTTCTCTATCACCTAAGGATCACAAATATATGATTTCTAGTTCATTACATGGCAAATTTTTATGATAAGTTCTTAGTTTTATTAAAACCCTAGGTCTAGCTCAAATTCTTGATTTTTACTAAATTTTTGGTGTTTAATCTACCTAATATACATGTATTTAAGATAAGGATGAAGGGAAATTACTTACCTTACCAAGTTATGTGGAAACCCTCTCTTGGAAGAACCCAAATCGCCTAAGTGTAGAGTGAAAAATGAGAGAAATGAGTTTGAGTTCGTATTAAATGAACCCTTCTTCCCCCAGTTATTTTCGCATCTGCGGAAGTATTTCTGCTTCTGCGGAATCCGCTTCTGCGGAATTTGGCCGCTTCTGCGGCTTTTGGGATTTGGGGCTCGAGCGCTTCTACGGTCTGGGGGCCGCATAGGGGGAACCGCTTCTTCGGTCCCTGGGCCGCTTTTGCGGTTTCCCCTGGCCTGCCCCTTCTCTGCTTCTGCGATCTAATGACCGCATCTGCGGTGCCGCTTCTGCGGTCCAAGAACCGCAGATGCGGTTATGACAGAAGCAGCAAGCTTCAGTCATTTTCCAAATTCTAACTTCACTCGAGCCTCGCTCGTTTGACGCTCGGGGCTCCCGTGCCCCGCCCGAACATACCGACAAGTCTGAAATCACGAGGCGGACCTACTCGAACCCTCAAAACACTCAAAACAACGCTAAATCGAGGAATCAGCCCAAAACCAAATGAATCAAATCATTGAACTTCAATTTCTTAATTCTCGTCCAACGGGTCAAAACGCCCTTAAACTACTCGGATTTACACCAAATTTTACGGGTAAGTCTTAACTGATATTTCGGACTTGTACCAAGTTCCGAAATCGAAATCCGAACCCGATACCTAGGAAAACAATGATTTCTTAGTTTATTTAAACCTTTGAAACTTTAACTTAACAATTTCACATAAAAATTCATTACTCGGGCTAGGGACCTCGGAATTCGATTCCGGGCATACGCTAGGTCCCATATTTTCCCACGGACCCTCAGAAATTGTCAAATCATGATTCCGGGTCCGTTTCCCCAAAATGTTGACTGAAGTCAAACTTGGCCTTTTTAAAGAAACTTAAAGAAGCAACTAGACTTATTCTTGCTCAAAACTCTTCTAACTTCCGAACCACCCGTCCCCGTAAGTCATAAATTAGCTAAAGTAAGTGCTGGAAGTCTTATTTAAGGGAACGGGGTTCAAAAATCAAAACGACCGGTCGGGTCGTTACACCCATCCTTGCGGGGGACGATTATCAATCGATTATAACTATCAAATTGTACATCCCCTCCAAGATTCTGCCTGCGTCTACGAGATGGTGCAAAAGCAGCACTAGATATAGCTGGGCGAGAGCCTCCAATATCCAATCTAGATATGCTGGGAATGCATGATAATGATGGACTGGAAGATGATGGAGCAACAAAAGAAGTACCATCATGCTGACTACAATGAAAGCTCGGGGGTGCAGCAGCTGGTGAGCCAGTATGCTGACTAACATGAAAGCTCGGGGGTGCAGCAGCTGGTGAGCCAGTATGCTGACTACCATGAAAGCCCGGGGGTGCAGCAGCTGGTGAGCCAGTATGCTGACTACCATGAAAGCTCGGGGGTG
Organism: Nicotiana attenuata; assembly: GCF_001879085.1. Classification (NCBI taxonomy): domain Eukaryota; kingdom Viridiplantae; phylum Streptophyta; class Magnoliopsida; order Solanales; family Solanaceae; genus Nicotiana; species Nicotiana attenuata. The sequence continues at coordinate 11,556 of NW_017673815.1, forward strand.
CAGCAGCTGGTGACCCAGTATGCTGACTACTATGAAAGCCCGGGGGTGCAACAGTTGGTGAGTCAGTATGTTGGCTACCATAAAAGATCGAGGATGCAACAGCTGGTGAGCCACCATGTTGACTACCATGAAAGACCGGTGAAGATAATGGTATAGAAGGTGTGGGTACAAAGTTAAAAACGGTGTTACTTTGACTACCTTTAGCAAGCATAGAATAATACTGAACTGAATTATTAGATGGAGGGGGGATAGTGAACATGGTAGATGGCAATGAAGTCGACTGAGGAGGATGAGGAAGAGGATGGCTCATATTTGGCATAGTTGAGAAAGTTGGAACAGATTATTTTTTCTTCTTAGATTTCATTTTTTCCTTCCCCTTAGATGCCATATCTGTAATATAATCATAATAAAATACAAAACAAAAAATACAACAAGTCACAATAAATATAAAATAATTAAACGACTAAAGAAATAAATAAACAACCTAACAAGTCGTAAAAATATAAATAACTTTGCAACATAATAGATAATTAAAGGAATAACATAAAATGTTTAACATCTCATAAAAAAACATACAACAATTCTGCAAAATATTAAATGATTAAAGGAAGAACAACCTAAAAAAGAATAACAAGTTAATCTTCATCTCTATCTTCATAGTAATCATCTAAGTCTTCATCATTGCATGTTTCACTTTCATCTAGTAATTCTTCCTCATCACTTGTTTCACGTTCAACACCTCTATCTTCGTCCTCATTTGTAGCAAGGACAGAAGGATCAAATTCTTCATATATCCCTTCATTATGCTGCAATTCATCTGCTAATTCATCATCCACTATTGATTCAACATTTGAAATGTCATTCTGGTACGCCACATCTAATGCATCTTCGACTACCACTCTACCCACGGACTTTGTTTTCAAAACTACCCGCCATGCAGACTTATTCTTGCTCAACGGATAAGGAGCATAATACACTTGTTTCACCTTTTGTGCAATTATAAAGGGATCATAAAGTCTATATTGCCCCGTGTGTTTAATTTCAACTATGTTGTATTGAGCGTGCACCTTTGTATCTCTATTCGGCGTTGGATCATACCATTTACATCGAAAGAGTACCAACTTTCTCTTCGGCCAACCTACAGCATATTCCAATTCCAAAATCTCTTGAAACACACCATAATAATCAACATCTCCATCACCTTTCACCCACACCCCACTATTGTTGGTTTTCTTTCCATTAGACCATTCTTCTGTATGAAACTTGTACCCATTGACCACGTATTTAGACATCATTCTTACTCTAGGGTTAGGTCCCCAAGCTATATCACGTAAAAATGGGTCTTTAATGCCATTAACTGGATCATAAACCTATATATATAATTAAATATAATTTAGAATTTTAAAAATATATATAATTAATTACATATAATAAAAATCATGTTAAATAATAAGTAATACTTACAAATTCTTTAAACCACTCTGAAAACTTGGGATAAACAACATCTTGCCCATATGTACCCACAAAGTAACTGCCATTATAATATTTTTTTTAGTTAAATTAGTGGTATATTTAATATAAAAGTCCGTAATATATACAAATATATACTTACCTATAATAAGGTTGGACCTCAGGGCAATCTAACAATACATGTGTTGTAGCTGACTTTAGCTCCATCTCAGACAACCTTCGCTTTGGACTATTTTTTGGACCTCCTTTACCTGGTTGATTAAAAATGGAAAAGGGTGGTGCCAAAGGGATCGATTTTGCCTCCATCGTCATGCCAATTCGGTCTATTTATCAAACATGGCACATCATGTTCAAAATAGTATGAACAGAAATAAGATGTTTCTTTACCCACATATGCCTCGCATATCGAACCTTCAATTATTGATCTATTTTTTATGGTCCGTTTACATTTTCCAATAGTCCTAATAGTGTTATTTTTAGAAAAAACAATCTATAAAGCAAATACAATAGGTAAATGATTAAATTTCATTACCTCTCAAAGGGATACATCCATCTACATTGAACTGGCCCTCCAAGTCGTGCCTCTGGTGCAGCAGAGACAGCAAATGGAGTAAATCCATTAGTGCATAATCCCAACCTAATGTTTCTTGGTTCACTAGCAATGTCACGACCCAAAACCCACTAAGGGTCGTGATGGAGCCGGACACCATTGTCAGGCAAGCCAACACAAATAACTAGTAACTTTTCGTTTTAAATATTTCTGAAATCGCTTCTTTTATACGTTTAAACAATACATAATAAATTCCTTTGAATAAATAATGAAACATTTAACAATTTTAAATTTCTGAATAAACCCATATACATTCCAGAACCCGGTGTCACAAGTGCATGAGCATTTACTAGGGAATGAAATAAAATACAGTAACTGTCCGGTATACAAAGTGGACAGAAATGAAAATACAGTACAATACTATGAAGGAGACTATGCTGGCTGCGGGTCATCTCGATAAGTGCAGCTCACCTAATTCTCCGTACCAACCATGCCGCTATGCCACTAAGCCACTAGTCGCACATAAACCTGTGCAACAAAAATGCACAGCAAGTGTAGTATGAGTACGAAAACAACGTGTACTCAGTAAGTATCCCGTCTAATCTCGAAGAAGTAGAGACGAGATGGCAACTTCGACACTTTCTAAAGGTCCAGTAATAATATTATTAATGCGATGACTCACGGATTTATTAAGAACAACATTAGATTCAAATGAGTCACTAAACAGGTGAAAGTTCCTTTTTATTTAAAGTCTCCGTATTCATAATCCATTAATTAACAATTATCTCAAGTTGGGAGAGCAGATGTTAATATCAAAAAAATCTCAAGGCAACTAATACAAGCATGTGCAAATCATGCCGAGGTCGTACGGCCCGATCCAACAATATTTAAACTGTGCACTGCCAGAGGGTCGAATGGCGCGAACCATAGATGCATCTATTTAATCTATCGAGGCGTTCGGCCCGTTCCAGAATTTAAACACACAGACAGTCAATCAAGAAGTCATCAGGAAACAATGATCCGAAGAAAAACCAACTCTCCTTTTAACAATTTAAGAAATGAAGTTTAAATATTTTTAGAAATTCATTTGTTACTCCGATGTGATTTAAGCAATTCAACTGTCAATAAGATTACAAATAATCCAAGTATAGCATGCTTTTGGGTCCTAAACTACCCGGACCTAAACATAATAGTAGCTACGCACGGACTCTCGTCACCTCGTGCGTACGTATCCCCCACAAATAGGAGCACATAACCAATTATTTCACCTATGGGGACAATTCCCTCTTACAAGGTTAGAAAGGAGACTCACCTCTCTCTGAAGATCCATAACCGGCATTCCACGCCCTTCTGAAGACTTGAATCGATGCTAAATGCTCCAAAACTAGCCAATGATTATGCAATTCCATTAATATACGATAAACTACTTATATTAATCCAATTTATAACAATTCCTAACCCCGATCGAAAAAGTTGACAGAAACGCCCTCGGGCCCACGTGCTCGGATTCCGAAAATATTCAAAGATTAAGCTTACCCATGACTCCACGAACTCAAATATATAATTTACTCTCAGTTTCATTTCCAAAATCGTGGTCAAATTCGAAGATTATCAATTTTCTAGGTTTTCCTCAAACCCCCAAATTTCTACCAATTTACATGATAAAATCCATACATAATCGATATATTTATCTCAAGATTGGTGGGATTAGCTTACCTTGTCGTTGATGATGAAAAATCCCACTTGAAGCTCTCCAAAATCGCCCACACCCAATGAAAAATGGGGTAAAATGACCAAACCCCGATTTTTAAAAGAGCTATTCTGTCTCCAGCACTTCCGCACCTGCGGATTCCTCGCCACATCTGCGAGTCCGCATCTGCGGAGCCCTCATCGCACATGCGCCAATCACCGCTTCTGCGGTCCTTCTTCTCGCTTCTACGCTTGCACAGATGCGGCCAATACCCCCGCATCTGCGGTCCCTGCTCCTCTCACACCTAACCGCTTCTGCGGTTCCCTTCCTCGCTTCTGCGGGGCCTCTTCTGCGGTGAACCCTCCGCAGAAGCGGTTATACCAGCAACCAGACCCCTTCAGCTATCTCCAAAATTCCAATTTCGATCCGTTAACCACCCAGAATCCACCCGAGGCCCCCGGGACCCCAACCAATCATGCCAACCAGTCCCAAAACACATTACGGACTTGCTCGAGGCCTCAAATCATATCAAACAATGCTAAAACCACGAATCGACCTCCAATCCAAGCTTTATGAACTTTAGAATTTCCAACTTCTACTTTCGATGTTTAAACCTATCAAATCACGTCCGATTGATTTCAAATTTTGCGCACCAGTCATATTCGACATTTCGGACCTACTCCAACTTTCGGAATCGGATTCCGACCCCGATATCAAAAAATCCACTTCCGGTCAAACTTCTCAAAAACCTTCAAATTTCTATCTTTAGCCAAATGGCTCCAAAATGCTCCACAAACATCCGAATTCACTTCCGATCGCGCTTCCAACTCCAGAATCACCATACGGAGATACTCCTAGACTCGGAATCCCAAACGGACATCGATAACCTTGAAATGCACTTCAACCCAAACTTATGAAATTTGTTCCAAAATGCTAACTTCCACAATAGGCGCCAAAACGCTCCCAGGTCACCCAAAACCCGATCCGGGCATACGCCCAAGTCCGATATCATCATACGAACCTGCTGGAACCTTCAGATCCCGATTCCGAGGTCCTTTACTCTGAAATCCAATCCTAGTCAATTCTCAACTTAAAGCTTTCGAAATGAGAATTTCCTCTCCAAGTCAACTCCGCACTTTCCGAAATTCAATTACGGCCACGCGTACTAGTCGTAATACTTGAAATGAAGCTACTCATGGCCTCAAACTGCTGAACGACGCGCTAGAGCTGAAAACGACCGGTCGGGTCGTTACAAGCAAACTCGGGGAACACCCTATCAAAATGCTTCCACGCTTCTCCATCTGACGGATGGCAGAGTATACCAGGTGGCCTTCTATGTTCGTAGTGCTATCTCATATGAGGAGCAGAACTCATTGATGCATACAACCTCTTTAACCTAGGTATAAGAGGTAAGTAATGCATCACTTTAACTGGAACTTTCTTTTTTGTATTGGCATTTGTGACTTCCTTAAAACGAGGCTGATTACAAAATTTACAGTTCTCTAGAGATGCGTCATCCTTATAGAATAACATGCAACCTTTCTCACAACAATCAATTCTCTCTGATGAAAGACCCAAGTTAGAAACCAATTTTTTAGCAGTGTAGAAATCTTTTGATAAGTCAATGTTACTCGAATTAAGTTCATTCATAAGCCCAATAATAGAACCCATGCCCGCTTGGAAAATAGAACTATCCGATTTAATACTTAGCAATCTAACCGCAACAGACAACTTGGAATGCACCGAGCCTTCATACAATGGACGACTAGCTTCTAGTAACTATTCGTAGAAACGCTTAGCCTCATCATTTGGTTCGGATTGAACCCCAGGAAACGTCCCAAAAGCATACCTCATCATTTTATTGTATCGAGAATTTTCAACATTATGCTCCGCAATGGGGCTACCCTCACCACCAAAAGAATTATGAAAGTTAGCATCATCTAAACTAGCATGATTCTCCCCGTGAGCAGTCCATATATAATAATTTTCTACAAACCCTTTCTTGTAGAGATGGACTTTAACTTCGTCTTATTTCAATAACTTAACACATTTACATTCACACAAGGACATCTAATCCTTCCTCCAATAAGAAAATCATCAAGTGTTTGAGCCTTAGCAATAAATTTAGCAACCTCTTCAATAAATTCATCCCTCAACCCCCACGATTAGGATGATTCCTATTATACACCCATCTACGATGCACAAATTCCATCTACACAAATAGAAATCTATAAATGAGATATTTAATGTAATTTGATTTATTTAAACTAGTTATTCAACACTCGAAATCTCACATTAATCCCTATTCTAAATAATATAAGTCTTTAAATATACTAATTAAATTTGAATAGCTTCTTAAATGTTCATATAATCCAAATTAATTATTGATTTCTCAACAAAAGAAATAGTCGTAGCTAACAATTATTTAAACTATTTCAACATATAAAAAAAATTAAAGAATTCTTAAAGAATAAAACTATGGAGTAGTCATGCACATATGGTAATCTTTCTCTTCTTGTGGCTAATTCATAATTTAGAAACAAGGAAAATATAGTCCACTCTAAAGTCTAAAAGGCTAAACTGACTTCAATTATTTATTGTAAGAAGCCATTTTTTTAAATACCTGAAAGCTTTTTCAATCAACACATGAAAAATATCACCAAAAACATCTATCCTTACCAAACACAATCTAAACGGCCAATAAAAATTTTTAAACGGCCAAAGAAAGAGACTGTTAGAGGACAAATTGAACCAATTTTTTTCTCATACCATAGACAAGAAAGTTATTAAAAAATAAATAAGCCAAAAGCATTCAGAAACAAGAAAACTGAAAGAAAATATTTAAAAATAGATTCATAGTTTCTAATTCCTTATTTTATGCTAAGAAGCAGCAGCCATAACCAGGATACAACATTGTAAGATGATTTTGTGTAGCATATTTTCCTTATCAGTCATATTTCCTATAGATGATTGGTCTAAATACCCAACCACGTGAGGTTACTAATTTTAAATTTTCTAAATTCAATGCAGTAGAAAATAAAGACTAGCACCACCTAATCANCTTTGAGGTCATCCTGGGCATGGATTGGTTGTCTCCATATCACGCCGTTCTAGATTGCCATGCCAAGACTGTTACTTTAGCGATTCCAGGATTGCCAGGGTTGGAGTGGAAGGGTTCCACAGTTGATACCACTAGCCGGTTTATCTCTTTCCTGAAGGCTCGACACATGGTCGAGAAGGGGTGTTTGGCATACCTGGCTTATGTTCGGGACACCACCGCAGAGTCTCCGACGATTGATTCAGTTCCACTAGTTCGAGAGTTCGCCGATGTGTTTCCTTCTGATCTTCCTGGCATGCCACCGGATCGTGATATCGATTTTTGTATTGATTTGGCTCCAGGCACCCAGCCTATATCCATCCCACGTACCGTATGGCTGCTAAGGAATTGGAGGAGTTAAAGGAGCAGCTTGAGGAGTTGTTAGAAAAAGGGTTTATTAGACCCAGTGTATCGCCTTGGGGTGCACCAGTGTTATTTGTGAAGAAGAAGGATGGGACTATGCGGATGTGCATTGATTACCGCCAATTGAACAAAGTCACCATCAAGAACAAGTATCCGTTGCCTCGTATCGATGACTTGTTCAACCAGTTGCAGGGTGCGAGGGTGTCCTCTAATATAGACTTGAGGTCAGGGTACCATCAGTTGAAGATTCGGGACTCGGATGTTCCGAAGACTGCATTCCAAGCTAGATATGGCCATTATGAGTTTTTGCTGATGTCCTTTGGCTTGACTAATGCCCCAGCAGCATTTATGGATTTGATGAACAGGGTGTTCAGGCCTTATATTGATTCCTTCGTCATCGTCTTCATTGACGACATCCTGATATATTCACGTAGCCTGGGGGAGCACGAGCAGCATCTGAGAGTAGTACTCCAGACCTTGCGAGAGCAGAAGCTATATGCTAAGTTCTCCAAGTGTGAGTTTTGGCTAGAGTCTGTGGCATTCTTGGGGCATATTATGTCAGGAGAGGGTATTAAGGTAGATCCCAAGAAGATTGAGGCAGTTCAGAGTTGGCCACGCCCTACTTTAGTGACCGAGATCAGGATTTTCCTGGGGTTGGCAGGTTATTACAGGCGATTCGTGTAGGGCTTTTCATCTATTGCATCACCTCTGACTATACTGGCCCAGAAGGGTGCTCCTTTCCATTGGTCCGATGATTGCGAGGCGAGCTTCTAGAAGCTCAAGACAGCCTTGACTACAACACCAGTTCTTATGTTGCCTTCCGGTTCAGGGATGTATACAATGTATTGTGACGCTTCGCGCATTGGCTTAGGTTGTGTATTGATGCAGGATGTGCGAGTTATTGCATATGCCTCCCGTCAGCTGAAGATTCATGAGAAAAATTATCCTGTGCACGATTTGGAGTTGGCGGCGATTGTTCATGCTCTTAAGATATGGAGGCACTACTTGTATGGGGCGTCGTGCGAGGTTTATACTGATCATCGTAGATTGCAGCATTTGTTCAAGCAGAGAGATCTTAATTTGAGGCAGCGTAGGTGGCTTGAGTTACTGAAGGATTATGATATCACCATTCTTTATCATTCGGGTAAGGCGAATTTGGTTGCGGATGCCTTAAACATGAAGGCAGAGAGTATGGGTAGCTTGGCATTCATTCCAGCAGGGGAGAGGCCACTAGCTTGGGACATTCAGTCCTTGGCTAACAGGCTAGTGAGGTTGGACATTTCGGAGCTCAGCCGGGTTCTTGCTTGTATGGTTGCTCAATCTTCATTATCGGGGGAGATAAAGGCCCGACAGTTCGATGATCCACATCTGGCGGTTCCCAGAGAGACGGTGCTTCAGGGAGGTTCCAAGGAGGTTTCTATTGGCAAGGATTGTGTTTTGCGGCTACAGGGTCGTCTATATGTTCCTAATGTTGATGGTCTGAGGGAGAGGATACTAGAGGAGGCAAACAGTTCACGGTATTCCATCCATCCGGGGGCTACGAAGATGTATCGTGACTTGAGGCAGCATTACTGGTGGCGGAGGATGAAGAAAGACATAGTGGAGTATGTGGCTAGGTGTTTGAATTGCCAGCAGGTCAAGTATGAACATCAGAGACCGGGTGGCCTAGTTCAGCAGATGCCTATACCAGAATGGAAGTGGGAGCGCATTACCATGGATTTCGTAGTTTGGTTGCCGTGGACCTTGCGGAAGTTTGATGCAGTATGGGTCGTCGTTGATAGGTTGACCAAGTTGGCCCACTTCATTCCAGTGGCGACTACTTATACAGCGGAGAGGAATGCTCAGATTTATATTCGGAGATAGTCCAATTGCACGGTGTGCCTATTTCTATTATATCGGACAGAGGCCCTCAGTTCACTTCCCATTTCTGGAGAGCCATTCAGAGTGAGTTGGGGACCTGCGTAAAGCTTAACACAGCATTCCATCCTCAGACCGACGGACAGTCTGAGCTGACGATTCAGATTCTAAAGGATATGCTTAGAGCCTGTGTGATTTTCTTTGGAGGGCAGTGGGACCAGTTCTTGCCCTTGGCGGAGTTTGCATACAACAATAGCTATCAGTCCAGCATAGAGATGGCTCCATACGAGGCTTTATATGGTCGCCGTTGTCGTTCTCCTATCGGGTGGTTCGAGCCTGGCGAGGCTAAGTTATATGGTACAGATTTGGTCGGGATGCCTTGGATAAGGTAAGGTTGATTCAGGAGAGGCTTCGCACAGCTCAGTCCAGACAGAAGATTACGCGGATCAGAAGGCGCGTGATGTATCATTCATGGTTGGCGAGAAGGTTCTCTTGAAAGTCTCGCCAATGAAGGGCATTATGAGGTTCGGGAAAAATGGCAAGTTGAGCCCAAGGTTTATTGGTCCCTTTGAGGTGTTGAGGAGAGTTGGGGAGGTTGCCTATGAGCTTGCGTTACCCCCCAGCTTATCAGGAGTTCATCCAGTTTTTCATGTATCGATGCTTCGGAAGTATCATCCTGATCTATCCCATGTGTTAGACTTCAGTACCATTTAGCTGGATGAGAGTTTGGGTTATGAAGAGGAGCCAGTTGCCATCATTGATAGACAGGATTGCCAGTTGAGTTCCAAGAGGATTTCTGCAGTGCGGGTCCAGCGGAGGGGCCAACCAGTCGAGGAGGCGACCTGGGAGTCCGAGGAGGACATGCGGAGCAGATACCCTCATCTATTCAGCACTTCAGGTATCTTTCTATGCCCGTTCGAGTACGAACGTCTATTTAAGAGGTGGAGGATGGAACGACCCGACCGGTCGTTTGCCTTTTTAGAACCCCGTTTCCCCAAATAAAACTCTTCGTGCTCGCTTTAACTAATTTATGACCTGCAGGAATGGTTGGTTCGGGATTTAGAAGAAATTTGGATTGAAATATGCACATTTAACTCTTTAGGATTTTCTTAAAAGGCTAAATTTGACTTCGGTCAACATTTTGGGCAAACGGGCCCGGATTCGTGTTTTGACGGTTTCGGAGGATCCGCGGAAAAATATGGACCTGGGCGTATGCCCGGAATCGAATTCCGAGGTCCCTAGCCCGAGAAATGAATTTTTATTAAAAATTGTTAATCTGAAATATTAAGGATTTAAAGAAACTAACAAATGATTGATTTCATGAGTATCGGGCTCGTATGTTGGTTTCGAAGCCCGGTACAAGTCCGAAATATCATTTAAGACCTACCCGCAAAAATTCGCGTCAATCCAAGTAGTTTAAGGGCGTTTTGGCCCGTTGGAGGAAAATTAAGAACTGAAGTTCATAAGTTTGATCCATTTGGTTTTAGGGGGTGATTCCTAGATTTAGCGTTGTTTCGGGTGTTCCAAAGGTTCGAGTGGGTCCGTCTCGTGATTTCAGACTTGTCGGTATGTTCGGGCGGGGCCCGGGAGCCCCGAGCATCAAACGGACGAGGCTCGAGTGAAGTGGAAATTTGGAAAAAGGACTGAAGTTTGCTGCTTCTGTCATAACCGCACCTGCGGTTGCTGGACCGCAGGTGCGAGACCGCAGAAGCGGTCCTTTAATCGCAGAAGCGGCCCAGAGCAGGGAGGCCAGGAACCGCAGAAGCGGCTCCCAAGCCGCAGATGGGGCTCCGCACATGCGGCGTCCAGACCGTAGAAGCGGTCCCAGCCTTCTCTCCCCATTTCGCAGATGCGGTCATCTTCTCGCAGATGCGGGACCCTGACCGCCGATGCGGAAATCACTGAACCAGTGAGGTTTATTAAAGACGGGTTTTAAACCCATTTTTGACACTTTTCACTCCTCCATTGGCGATTTTTGAGCTCTTGAGAGAAAATCTTCGCCACGCATCTTGAGGTAAGTTAGTCCTACCCATTTCTAGTTTATTACTATTGTTTTAGGTAGATTAAACACTAGTATGAAGGTGAAATCATGGGGTTAGAGCAAAACCTAGGGTTTTAATAAAAGTTAGATTTAACCATGAAATTTGCTATGGAATGAATTAGAAATCATATATTGTTGATCCTTAGGATGTAGAGAACAACTTCCTTCAAAAAATCTCGGAATCCGGGCACGTGGGCCCAGGGTCGGATTTTAGAAAACTTGTGTTAAGAGTTGGGAAATTTCTTAAATAGCTAGGATTCGATCTTGTGAGTCTATATTGACTAGTTTTTACTTCGTTTAAGTAGTTTGGGATTGTTCGGCTCTGAATTGAGGGTGTGGACTCGTTCTTTGAATTGGAAGTGCATTTTGGAGCGAGGTGAGTCTCCTTTCTAACCTTGTAAGAGGGAATTGTCCCCATAGGTATAATAATTGAATTAATTGCCATTATATGTGGGGGCTACGTACGTACTAGGTGATGAGAGTCTGTGCGTAGCGGCTATTATCTTAAGTTCGGGTAGTCTAGGACCAATAAGCATGCTCTACGTGATATTCTTGTAATTTGACGATAAATTCGGATTCGTATAAGCTATTTTGATTAAGGTAAATGAGATTAGTGAAGGAACCTTATCCTGTTTGGTCTTTTAAAAGAAAATATTGGGTATTCCCATGAATAACTACTCCTCAGATATATTTATTATTGTTTGCTTGTTGATGAGCTTATTTATATTTGACTGCGTCGCATGGATAATTCGCGAGCGAGGTAATAGATGCATCTATGGTTCGAGCCGTTCGACCCTCGGCAGTGCACAATTTATTTTATGTTCGATCGGGCCGTACGTCCCACGGTGTTACTTGCGCATGTTTTGCTTGGCATTTCTCTGAGGACTGAATTTCATATCTGTTTGAATTATAGATGAATATCCATGATAATGCTTGGGAAGGAGCTGTCATTTCATGGTTTCTTTTTTAAAAAGCTAATAACTTGTGCTTTCCATGTTATTTATAAATTCTTCTCACATTGTTTGACCCTAGTAAGTGTCAAGTCGACCTCTCATCTCTGCTTCTTCGAGATTAGACGGGATACTTACTGGGTACATATTGTTTATGTACTCATACTACTCTTCTGTACTTGATTGTACAGGGTCTGAGGCAGGTGTATCTGGCTACCAGTCTGGTGCGTATCTCTGAGCGGACTCGAGACTTCTACGGTGAGCTGCTTCCCTTCCATGCCGTTCCGCAACCTGAAAAAGTCTTTCTTATGTAGTTTCTTATGCTGTCTATTCCGCTTCGGACAGTAGGATAGTGTGATTCTTTTGTATATTCTACTAGTTGCCCACAGCTTGTGACACCAGGTCCTGGCACACACATTAGTAGACTGTATTATTTTGGGGTTGTATGATTATCATGACTTTATTAATCATTTCTGATTTTTATTTCAACTTAAAGAATTATTCCACTAGTTCGGGGTAAAGGTAAATGAAAGTTTAGTCAGTACTTTTCCGCGTTGGCTTGCCCGGCAATGGTGTTGGGCGCCATCATGAACGTATGTTTAAGTGGGAGAGAATGTAATGACTCGACCGCTCGTTTGGGGCTCTAGCGCGTCGTTCAGCGGTTTGAGTCCCTGAGTAGTTTCACTTCAGGTATTATGACTTGTACGAATGGTCGGAATTGAATTTCGGAAAGTTCGGAGTTGATTCGGAAAAAAATTCTCAACAAGCTTTAAGTTGAAAGAATTGACTAAGATTGGATTTTTGAGTAAACGACCTCGGAATCGGGATTTGAAGGTTCCAGCAGGTTCGTATGATGATTTCAGACTTGGGCGTATGTCCGGATCAGGTTTTGGAAGACCCGGGGACGTTTCGGCGCCTATAGTGGAAGTTAGCATTTTCGGAAGAATTTCATAAGTTTTGATTGAAGTGCATTTCAGTGTTATCGTTGTCTGTTTGGGATTCCGGGTCTGGGAATAGCTCCGTATGGTGATTCTGGTGTTGGGAGCGCAATCGGAAGTGAATTCGGACGTCCGTGGGTCATTTTGGATTCATTTGGCTAGAGATCGAAATTTGAAGGTTTTTGAGAAGTTTGACCGGAAGTGGACTTTTTGATATCGGGGTCGGAATCCAATTTCGGAAGTTGGAGTAGGTCAGTAACGTCGAATGTGACTTATGTGCAAAATTAGAGATCAATCAGATGTGTTTTGATAGGGTTCGGCATCGACTTGAAGTTGGAATTTCTCAAGTTCATCAAGTTCGATTTGGGGTGTGATTCGTGAATGTAGCGTTGTTTGATGTGATTTGAGGCCTCGAAAAAGTCCTTAATGTCTGTTGGGACTGGTTGGTGTGATTGGACGGGGTCCCGGGGGCCTCGGATGGATTCCGGGTGGTTAACGGATCGAATTAGAATTTGGAGGAAGAACTGAAGCTGCTGCCTCCTGGTGTAACCGCACCTGCGAGACTTAGGCCGCAGAAGCGGCTAGGAGGGGCGCAGATGCGGTGTTTGGCCAGAAGTGAAGAGACCGCAGATGCGGTCATGTAGCCGCAGAGGCGGGACCGCACCTGCGATAGTTGAGGCGCAGAAGCGGAAAGGGGAGCTTGGTGAGAAACCGCAAGAGCGGTAGAGGGGCCGCACCTGCGGAGCCGCAGAAGCGGTCGTGTGACCGCATGTTCGGAAATGCTGGAGGCAGTGAGTTGTTTTAAAGTCGGGATTGGGCCATTTTCTTTCATCTTTCTCTTGGCTTGGACGATTCTTGGAGGGTTTCAAGAGGGGGTCTTCAATGGCAAGGTAAGTAATTCCCACTCCTTATAAGTCAAATACATGGATGTTATACGTATTAAAGTATGGAAATTTGTAGAAATATGGGATTTTGAGGGAAAACCTAGAAAATTAGTATTCTTGGATTTTGACCACGATTTTGGACATGAAGTTGAGCGTAAATTATATATTTGAGTTCGTGAGCTTATGGGTAAACTTTATCTTTGAAAGATTTCGGAATCCGGGCACGTGCGCCAGATGGCGTTTTTGCCAACTTTTCGATCGGGGTTAGGAACTGTTATAAATTGGATTATTATGAGTAGTTGATCATATATTAATGGATTTGCATAATTGTTGGCTAGTTTTGGAGAGTTGTGCATCAATTTGAGTCCTCGGAAGGGCGTGGAATGATGGTTATGGGACTTCGGAGCGAGGTGAGTCTCCTTTCTAACCTTGTAAGAGGGAATTGTCCCCATAGGTGAATTAATTGGATATGTGCTTCTATTTGTGGGGGCTACGTACGCACGATGCGACGAGAGTCCATGCGTAGCTACTATTATGCTAAAGTTCGGGTAGTTTAGGACCCAAAAGCATGCTTTACTTGCAATATCTGAAATCTTGCTGTCAATTTAAAAGTGCTTAAAACATATCGAACGTGTAAATGAATTTCTAAAAGACTAGTCATCGTTTCTTGATTTTTTTTAAAGGAGAAATTGCCTTTTCTTGGATAATTGTTTTCGGATGAAGTCTTGATTGACTGTTTGAATGTGTGTATCTATGAGTACCTGCGTCGCATGTATGATTCGCGAGCGGGGTAACTCTATTATTTATATTTGACCGCGTCGCACGTATGATTCGCGAGCGGGGTAATAGATGCATCTATGGTTCGCACCATTCGATCCTCTAGCAGTGCACATTTTAAATATCGTTGGATCGGGCCGTACGACCTCGGCATGAGTTGTGCATGCTTGTATTGCTTGCCTTGAAATTCATCGAAGTTGATATTGTCACTCCCTGTCTTGAGAATAAATGTACAATTGATGAAAACGAAATTTGGCAATTTCCCTTTGAATAAAGGAATTGTTTACTTGTTTCGTTCTGTTGAGTTACAACCGTGCTTTATAAAAATCCTTGATTTTATTATATTAATTGTGTATCATTATTGGACCACTAGTAAGTGTCGAAGTCGACCTCTCGTCTCTACTTCTTCAAGATTAGGCGGGATACTTAGTGAGTACACGTTGTTTTCGTACTCATGCTACACTTGTTGTGCATTTTTGTTGCACATGCACACGTAATTCTAGTGGCCTACTGGGCGTAGCAGCATGGATGATACGGAGACTATGTGAGCTGCATTCCTCGAGGCGACTCGCAGCTAGTATAGTCTCTTTCAGCGTATTGTATTTACTTCCTGTCCAATTTGTATTCCGGACAGTTATTGTATTATACCTTGTTTTCCTAGAAATTGCTCATGCACTTGTGACACCGGGTTCTGGGATGATTATGGGATTATTCAGTATTCAGGAATTGTTAAAGACACCATTATTATTTCAACAAATTTCATTATTTATTGTTCAATGTATAAAAGAAAAATGATTTCAATATATACTAAAATGAGAATTTAATTAACTTCTTGGTATTGGCTTGCCTGACAGTGGTGTCCGGCGCCATCACGACCCTTAGTGGATTTTGGGTCGTGACAATATTGAAGACTTTAAGAGTTGTTTGATATATATATATATATATATATA
>NW_017673815.1:27348-84687 GCF_001879085.1 Nicotiana attenuata
TATATATATACTTTTCTTAATAAGTTTCTAATTGTCATTTTTAATTATAAGAATTGAGAATTAACTATGATAAAGATACGTGAAGAGGATAATGTTTCTCTTGTGACTATTTTTGATATTTTATAATGTTGACATAATTCGATATTATTAATTTCCACTTCAAAAAAAAAATAATATGGTTGATAACTTGATATACGAGTGTATAACAAAACTAACTAGTATAGCATATTTCATATTAAAAAAATATATACTTATAATTTCTATAAAACTTAAATAAGTATGTAATTAATTTTCATTATATTTGAATAAGCAATATCAAATGGTCATTGTACACTCAATTTAGATAAACAGAAATTTGTATATTTAATGGTCTAATACTATTTTAATAACTTAATAACTATCATAATCTAATTAAACACTAAAATTAAGAAGTTAATATAATTTAAATAGGAGTAAATTACAAAACTAACAATATCATATAGGAAGAAAAAGGTTGTAAGGAATATCCTATATTATAGAATATTTTTATTTCATGCAAGTTGATTTTTCTATTTTACTTAGTGTAAATTATGTATTTAATTTTTTTCATTTTCCATAGATAATTTTCTTACTTATAAGAAGTAAAAGGAAGAAAATAATATATTAACAAAAAGAAAAATAGAATATAAAAGACCAATTAGGCCCAAACCAAACTCCCCAAAACCTTAACTAAAATTAATAAAAACTTACAATCTAAGTGTGGTAAAAATAAGCACGGTATAGTCAGTTCTCGGACTGGTCAATCAAAAATAAGCCAGCGTTACCTAACGTTAATGAAAAATAAGCCACTATTTAGTCTGCAATAGAGAAACCGGTCCAGCATAATATACTGGAGTTCGGTGCACTTGTGTATGAACTCCAGCATATTAGCTGGACCGGTACACTTTGCTGGCTCCAGTATAATATACTGGAGCTCTCCGGTACACTTTGCTGGCTCCAGTATAATATACTGGAGTCTGGAGCACCGGTGCTCCAAACTCCAGTATATTATACTGGACCAATATACTTGCTGGACCTCTAGTATATTATGCTGGAGTTCTAGTGTACTTATGCTGGAACTCCATCATATTATGCTGGAGTTCCAGCATACTTATTCTAGAACCTCCAGTATAATATGCTGGAGTTCAAGTATACTTATGCTGGAACTCCAGCATAATATACTGGAGTATTTTTCGGGTTTTGAACAGTGTTTTCGCTCAAATTTATCTTTATATAAAAAGTGGCTAAATTTCGATTACTTTTGAAATTAGGATATTTTTAAACGACCAGTTGTAAATCTGGGCGTTCCTTTCCAGCCGCCAACCCCCTTGCTCCCTTTTCCCATTTCCTTCTTTTACAGCACCTTCTGTCTTCACGTGAAAGGAGCAAATCAACGGAATCACTGCTATATAGCCCGATGCCTTTTCTCTTTTCAGGTATGTTTATATATATCTACATCATAGGATTTTTCAATTCTTATACACCTACTTGAGTTGAATTTGTGGATTTATATTCTAACAATTTGATAGATATTGTGTCGTATTGTGATAGTTAATGAGTGGAACCTTGAAGATTATAATGTAATGTTGGGAGGAGCCACAGTTCGTCCAAAAGACATTACAAAAATGAGATGAAAATGCTTTCGAAAGTTTTTGAAAAAGCATACAGGTTTGTTTTCTTGTCTTGTTGCTTTGAATTTTTCCCTCTTGTTATATGCTAAAAATTCTTGTAAAAGAATTATCTACACATAATTTTTCTCTCTTTTAACGTTCTTCTACCATTTTTACAAGTCAAACTTGCATCTTAGTATTAGTGTTTCTTTTGGTTCACTCATTCTTTTGTGCTAATTACTGTTTCTTTTGGATTTACAGGGTGCATTTTAATCTATTGAATGCAAGAAGATCAAGGATTCAGAGTGAAATTACTTCTTTCTTGGCTACAGAAGATCATCTGGTGGCAACATCTTCAGTCCCCAGATCAAATACTTAAAACTTAGTTTTGTTTTGATGTGGAACCTTTCAGAACTTTATAGATTATAGTTAAATGACCGACTGTACTTTAGATAGACAATTGTATATTTTAGAATTAATTTTTGAAACTACTTAGATGAAAATTTGTATAATAAAGTGATATTCAAACTTTATTACTCTGTGTTTCTATGGTTTGATCAAGATGTATGGATATGAATTTTTGAAATTTTGTACGAATATTTAGTGAGGTAAAGAAAGAGAAATAGCAACGCCTAGGACAGAGAGATTTATTATCACTAAGAAATTATTTTTTATAAATAAAAATAAAATATAATAAAAATTTGCTCACCAAATAAAACATAATAAAAAAAATCTAATCAGAATACTTTGACGATTTATAGCTATGAAATTATGAATTGGTAGCTAAATATAAATACTATAGCACAACTTTAATATGTGAGCACAACTACATGTTTGAATTTTGTGGCTAAATAAATAACAACTTTTGCCATGGTATGTCCCTTTGTGGCTAAAGTAAAAGATAGCTACAAAATTGATTTATCATGGCAAAAGAATAAAATCATTAGCTATAAATATATATATTCTTCGTGGCAAAATATTTTATTAATATAGCTACGTCACAAAAATTCTTGTGGCAATAAGTATTAATCCTTAACCACAAAATGTTAAAGTTTGTAGCTAACTTTTAGTTACGCTACTTCTAGCTACGGATGCTACAAAAAAATTATTGTAGCTAAAGTGTTTAGACATGGAAATTTGTGTTTAGCTACGACGTACTTCGTAGCTGTATATGCATAATGTTGTAGTTTTATCTTCATTTCATCTTTAATTTATGTTATTTCCATGAGTAGCTAAACCCATAGCTAGGGTTATGACCCAACCCTAGTGTGGGTATATGCTGGGTATTTGATTTTAGGGCTTGAATGTGAATGGGTTAGTGATATTCAGCCTCGTTCTTGCTAGAACTATAGAACTAATGGTTGCAAACATTGATTCATGCGTTTATGACTTATACTCTACTTGAGAAAGAGGGACTAAGTCTATGACAACTAGGCTAACAAGGAATTGGGGTGAACTCATGAAATTGATAGCCCCAATTAAAGAGTTAAACCTAGAGATAGTAATACCTGACTTGTGCTAATATCACTTGATTTGTATGAATACCCATTTGGACTTGAGAAAGCCAAATTGGGCAAAATCACTCAACCTACCGAAAGGTATAAAGCGAGTACCCGGGTGTGATAGCTATATTGCGATCCCAACTAGGCTTGCTCTAGATTCTTGCAACCCATTAGATATCCACCTAGGTAGAAGTCACTACCCTAGTCTCTTTAAACTCTTGAAAATCAACAACAAAAATAATGTCCTTAGTTTCAATCATTGCATACAATAGAGTAAAGTTAGAAGTAGAAATCAAACCCAAAACTTGTGGAAGCGTAATTAGACTCAAAGCCCGTATTTAGCTTAGATATAAACCTAATTCCAATTATTAACTCCATGTGGATTCGATCCCGACCTATTTGGGTTGAAACTGCATCGACCACCCTCTCTACTCAATAGTAGTGTAGGCTTGGACCCGATCAATTTTTGGCGCCGATGCCGGGGAATTAGACGGTCTTAGCTATATATCTATGTATTTGTGTGTTTTGTTTTTCTTTCCTTCCATTTTTCTAATGTGTGTGTGAATTGCTTTTAGGTGCCAAATCGCTCTTAACAACGAAGCCCTCGGAAATTTGTCATTGGGGGAGGAGGTAGATGATGGTCACGTGGATGAGATTCAACCCGAACCTCAAGTACAAAGGAGAGGCCGCCCGCCTAATGACAACATCCCAAACCCTCCCCCACCTCCTCCAATGGCAGCACACAGGGTGTTACCTAATGAAGGCTATGCGAGTGCAATAGTCCCGCCCCAGATTAAGGCGGGCAACTTTCAAATAACCAATGTCATGCTTACACTGTTGGTAAAGAGGGATTTCTTCACCGGAGCTCCACACCAAAACGCCTATAAGCATCTCAAAGGTGTTGTTGACACGTGCTGGGGGAGCAAGCAAACTAATGTCTCCAATGACGCATTGAGGTTAAGGCTTTTCCCATTTTCCCTAAGGGGGAAGGCTTTGGATTGGCTAGAAAGGTTACCCAACCATTCCATCACCACTTGGGATGAGTTGGCCGATTCATCACAAAGTTCTTTTCTCCGGGACATATGGCAATGCTAAGGGATGAGATCCTTGCTTTTAAACTGTAACGACCCGACCGGTCGTTTTGAGCCCTAGTGCGCCGCTTAGCAGTTCGAGGCTATGAGCAGCTTCAATTCAGGCATTATGACTTGTACGCGTGGTCGGAATTAAATTTCGGGAAGTTCGGAGTTGACTTGGAGAGGAAATTCTCATTTCGGAAGCTTTAAGTTGAGAGAATTGACTAGGATTGGATTTTATAGTAAACGACCTCGAAATCGGAATGTGAAGGTTCCAGTAGGTTCGTATGATGATTTCGGACTTAGGCGTATGCCTGGATCGGGTTTTGGGTGGCCCGGGAGCATTTTGGCGCCTATTGTGGAAGTTAGCATTTTGGAAGAAATTTCATAAGTTTGGGTTGACGTGCATTTCAGTGTTATCGATGTCTTTGACTCTGGGAGTAGCTCCATATGGTGATTCTGGAGTTGGGAGCGCGATCGGAAGTGAATTCGGAGGTCCGTGGGTCATTTTGGAGTCATTTGGCTAAAGATAGAAATTTGAAGGTTTTTGAGGAGTTTGACCGGAAGTGGACTTTTTGATATCGGTGTCGGATTTCGATTCCGGAAGTTGGAGTAGGTCCGTAATGTCGAATATGACTTGTGTGCAAAATTTGAGGTCAATCGGACGTGATTTGATAGGTTTCGGCATCAAATGTAGAAGTTTGAAATTCTAAAGTTCATTAACCTTGAATTGGAGTGTGATTCATGGTTTTAGCGTTGTTTGATGTGATTTGAGGCCTCAAGCAGGTCCGCGTTATGTTATGGGACTGGTTGTTGTGATTGGATGGGGTCCTGGGGGCCTCGGCTGTGTTTCGGGGTGGTTTCGGATTATTTCGGGCTGTTTTGCAATAGCTGATGTTGGTATCTGGTGTTGTTCTTCGCATTCGCGAAGAAGGATTTGGCTTCAGGGACTTTTGTTCTTCGCGTTCGCGAAGAGGTCCTCGCATTCGCGCAGAACGAAATCTCTGTTGCACAGGTCTGATTTTGGAGGTTCATATCTCGCAATCTATAAAGAATTTGGAGATAATCCAAAAATGAAAGTTGTAGCCATTTGTGTCTAGTTTTCAGAAAGGTAAATTATTTAGCATTTGCAGTTTTGTACAAAATGTTATGGCCATTATACTAGAGGCTGTCTGAGAGGAGTTTGAAAAATGGTTTTTTTTGGAATTTTCTTCTTCGCGAACGCGACGGATGTCTCGCGAACGCGAAGAAAAGTCGTCTGGGCAGTGTATAAGTGTAAAGAAATGGGTTTGGCTCATTTCATCTCATTTCCTCCATGGGAGCCAACCTAGGAGCAATTTTGGAGCTCCATATTCATCATCCATGTCATGGTAAGTGATTCCCACCTATTGCAAGTTAATTACTTGGATTATATCTAGATTTTAACATGGAAAATCATGGGAAATTAGTGAAAATTGGGGTTTTGAAGAAAAACCTAGAAATTTGGTATTCTTGGATTTTGACCACGATTTGGGCACGAAATTGGGACTAAACTATATATTTGAGTTCGTGAGGTTATGGGTAGACTTTATCTTTGAAAATTTTCGAAATCCAGGCACGTGGGCGCGAGGGAAATTTTGTCAACTTTTCGATCGGGGTTAGGAATTGTTATAAATTGGATTGTAATGAGTAATTGATCATATATTAATGAGTTTACATAATTATTGGCTAGTTTTGGAGCAATGTGCATCAATTTGAGTTTTCGGAAGGGCATGGAATAACAGTTATGCAACTTCGGAGCGAGGTGAGTCTCCTTTCTAACCTTGTAAGAGGGAATTGTCCCCATAGGTGAAATAAACGGTTATGTGCTCCTATTTGTGGGGGCTACGTACGCACGAGGTGACGAGAGTCCATGCGTAGCTACTAATATGTGTAAGTTCGGGTAGTCTAGGACCCAAAAGCATGCTATACTTGGAATATCTGTAACCTAATTGACAATGGAATCTCTTAAATCCTATCGAATTGGTAAATGAATTTCTAAAAAGATTAAACTTTATTTTCTTGAATTGTTAAAAGAGAATTGGCTTTTCCTTGGATAATTGTTCCCTGATAAATTCATGATTGACTGATTGTTGTATTTATTTATATTTGACCGCGTCGCACGTATGATTCGCGAGCGGGGTAATAGATGCATCTATGGTTCGGGCCGCTCGACCCTCGTCAGTGCACATTTTACATTTATGTTGGATCGGGCCGTACGACCTCGGCATGAGTTGCGCATGTTTGAATTGCTTGTCTTGAGATTTATTGATATTGCCAACTGCTCTCCCCGGCTTGAGATAATTGTTAATTAATGGATTATGATTCCGGAGACTTTTAATAAAATGAACTTTTACATGTTTAGTAATTCATTTGAATTTACTACGGTCCTTAATAAATTCCTGAGTCATCTCTTTAATAATATTATTATTTGACCATTAGTAAGTGTCAAAGTTGTCATCTCGTCTCTACTTCTTCGAGATTAGGCGAGATACTTACTGAGTACACGTTGTTTACGTACTCATGCTACACTTGCTATGCATTTTGTTGCACAGGTACAGGTATTTCTATTGGCCCATTGGGCGTAGCAGCACGGCGACCCGGAGACTAGGTGAGCTGTATTTCCTCGAGGTGACCCGCAGCTAGTATAGTCTCTCTCTCAGAATTGTATTTACTTTCTGTCCAATTGTGTTCCGGATAGCTGTTGTACTTTATTCAAATTCTTAAAAATTGCTCATGCACTTGTGACACCGAGTTCTGGGGTGGTTGTGAAGTATTTTGTATTAATTGCTTATCATTTAATTTGAATTGAAGCAATTATCTTTTTATTTGTAAATTTGGAGGAAAATCATAGATTTCAAGAGTATT
The DNA here is from genome assembly GCF_001879085.1 of Nicotiana attenuata. NCBI lineage: Eukaryota > Viridiplantae > Streptophyta > Magnoliopsida > Solanales > Solanaceae > Nicotiana > Nicotiana attenuata. The sequence goes on from NW_017673815.1 coordinate 34,438, forward strand.
AAAATGAGAATTTAATTAAGTAATTTGGTTGGCTTGCCTGACGGTGGTGTCCGGCGCCATCACGACCCTTAGTGGATTTTGGATCGTGACAACATGGTATCGGAGCACTAGGTTCTTGTAGGTCTCACGAGTCATGAGCAAGTCTAGTAGAGTCTCGCGGATCGGTACGGAGACGTCTGTACTTATCTTTGGGAGGTTGCAGGACTGTTAAGAGTACTTCCCTTCTTTATTCCTCATCGTGCGATTTGATTCCTGGAGGCTTATGCCCCTGTTTCCTTCGTAGTCAATCCTACGCGACACGAAGCGCTTGCTGTAAATCGAGAATTGAAGAATTTTAATGGTACTACCGATTTGGTGCGGTATCTTTCTCCCTGCATAGTTGTTTGAGCTATTATCGTCGCCTTGTGGAAGGATGTGCTGTCGTTTCAACTCAGTAGCGGTACTTCTGAAAGCTTTGAGGCTAGGCACAAGTTGTCATGATGCTATGAACGATTGTTCCGCAGTGTTGATATGATGGTAGGATGTTTGCTTACGTGTCAGGGCAGTGAATGAATTGAAGGGAGGTTTACTTAGTGCATGATCTAGAGATTCGGTATTTTATTCCCGGCAGGGGAAAGGCAATCGGACTGAGAAAGGTCAGATGTGGGCTGGTGGAGTAATGAGACTTGGTATTTGTGAGCGTGGTGGAGTTTTATTCTATGATGAGGTGTCGTTTTCCTAATTGAACGTACTAAGTTCGCCGGTATTATGATCTTCGACAATTTGCCTTTGGGGTAAGCTATTGTGAAATAGTATTGAAGATGCGGCTGTCAGATATCGCAGGGTGTGGTAGTTCAGGATTGAATCGGTGTTTCTAATGTCGACGGTTTGAGAAAGATGATCTTCCGAAAGGTGTAAAGTTAGTAGCAATTGTGGGTTCAAGTGCCACGAAGATAGATTTTATTTAAGGCAACAACTGGGCGGCAAAAGGCGAGGAAGGACATGTGGGAAGTGTCATGTGGTGGTTAACTTCTAGAAGGCCAGGTGTAAGAAGTGGAGGTCGAGTAGTTTCTTAAAGAGGGGAGTTTGCCCAAAGTGGGAGAGTGGCGGAGTGGCATATGGGTTCGGTGGCAAGATGACTACACCCCCTTGAGGAAAGTTTGGAGTGATTTGGGAATTTTAGTGGACGGTGAATGGGTCTATGAGCTTAATTTAAAATATTGGCTAGCGGGAGATTTGATACGACAGGAAGGAGTTGCTTGATGTGAAGAAGGATACAACATGACTTCGAATTGGAAGATATTATCGCACATTTAGTTGATGTCCATAAGAAGTGAATGGACTAGTACAATTGGTAATGAGTACGGACTCAGGATGGGTTATTGAAGTTGTAGTGATTGTACCCCGTGAAGCAACGTTGGGGTGTCTCCGATGAGCAGATCAATGGTCGTGTGGTTGGCGAAACTTCTGCGGAGGATTCTACCGGCTACAGTAAGGAGATCAGTCATGTGAATGTGGTTAATGATTCAGATTATTCATAAAGGGTTTTACAGAAGGATTTCGGGGAAATTGGCGGTTGATTGCGCAAGGTTATGTCAATAAGAGATAAGAATCTTGGTGGGTTAGGAGTTGTGTAATAGTGGCTTCAAGCTAAGTGGAGAGTCCCACCGCCTATGGTTGGATTGCATGGTCGTCTATTTGTGAGATTTCCGGTTATTAGCATATGGATGGGTTATTTCAGCTAAGGGAAAGGAACATAAGAGGTAATTTGAGCAGAGGAATTATTAAAGGTGAGCTATAGTTGGCCTTATTGACTCATGTTCAGACTTGGGGAAGGGTACATGATTTATGCCTTGTGTAGATGCGGGTTTCAATGAAAGTGATTCCACCGGGTGCTTCGTCGAGAGGGTGTTCATGTGCTAGAAGATTCATGGAGTTAACTATATTCGGGACCAAGTCAGAGTGGGTGGCTCTCAACAACGGTCCTAGTGGAAAAGTTATAGTGTGGTGCCTAATGATTTCGAGCCCATAAGTATGGTTAAGAATCGAGCTTTTGCAGCAGAGTATGAAAAGAGGCTTGGAATGTTCTATGATATCTTTGGCTTATAGTGTAACATTTGGAGGAAAGAGAGAAGATGACTTCGGGTTCGTAGAGGAATTATCAGAATGGGTGTATCAGTTGAAGTTGCGAATGTACGTGCAAAGAGGGTATGAAACGGTTCATGGGTTTGGAGACAATGGGGTCTCATGGAATGGGGTCACTCAAGATGAGTGCGGATTTAGGTTGGTGATGTAAGGAATGGAGCTAATATTAACTCTGAGACAAGATAAGGATTACTCAAAAGAAGTTAGATTGGTTAACCATGGTTGAATTGGTATAATGGTGGCGGTAATCAGTTCCTTCAGCGTGATTAAGTTGTGCATGTGATTTATAGTGGTGCGTGCAAGGCTCGACGGCCGCCGTAATTGATTTTAGATGGAAGTATTCAACTATTATGGCCTGTATGTGTAGGTGGATCCCGGAACGGTTATGGTGGTTCAGACCACTACTTGAGGATTTGAATGTTCCACGGTTATGAGAAGTTATTTGCGTGTTGCTATGGTTCTCTTGGAATGAGTTAAGTAAAAGGTTCTGTATAATGAAATATATACTCTATTAGTGGTTCAAGAGTTATGGTGAAATCCTTATACTGTCGCATATTGGCATGTTAGGTGCAGTGAGCGGCATGAGGTACCGAGGTTGCGGTGTGGTGTTGGCAAGGATGTTTGCGGTCCGGTGTTGGCAAGGATGTCACAAGCTCAGAGGAGCAGGAAAGGGATTTGAATGTTAGAGTAAGCTGGTATTGTCTTTAGTGTCACCTGAGATCGGTGTTTTGTGAAAAAGGCTTTGCATCCTGGTTATGGAATCTTGATCGCTTTTCAGCGTTAGTGGGGCGGGTGGTATGGATGTGCAGACTTGTTACCTGGTGCGGAAGGTCGTGAGAGCGCATCCTACGGGAAGGTTGTGTTGGTGCGACATGTAGTCACTTGATTGATTGAAGATTTAAACCAAGTATGAAGATTTCGGTAATACCACTAATTTGAGAACTTATGCCTGGAGGGCACTCGGTTTATTGGGTTGTGGACGGTGGAGGTTTACTCCAGCTATGATGGTTGTCCTTGTGAGTTATAGGAAAAAGGGTTATTATGGACCCAGGAAAGACTATTGGCCTAGTTCGGTAAGATCAGAATCGGCTTGAGGTTTGTGAATGGATTTAAATATGAATATGGGCTCTACATCAGGCCAGATGTGTTCATTTCGGCATAGCGTCCCTTATGGAGGAGTATTCGAATGTGCGATGTTGTTTCGTCGTCGGCTATTTCGTGTAATATTATATTGTGCCGTGTGAGTTGTGAAAGGGCATGATAAATTTCATATGCGCTGAGGTTTCGGGTAGCGATGGTGTCATATGAGCAGGATGGCTCTTGAGATTCAGATCATATATCACACCTCAGTTGTGCTTGAGTTTTCTAGCTTATGGCTATATGTCCCCTCAGGGATGGTATTATGCACTTAGCGTGCTTGTGATCGATATTCGGTATCTTGTTGTAATGAGCAATCCAGCTCGATGTGTATCTCCTTATGTAAGATATATATGCGGATCGGGTTGCACGCCACAACAGTGTGTTGATAATTACAGTCCCTTATACTCTGTTCTATGTGTTTTGTTTCTCCATTTTCTAAGGAAAGTTCATATTAGTTGCGTGATTTGAGTAGTCCCTTCCAGAGTTTATTTTCCTTATGTATCGCGTTTGAGTTGGTAGCCTATTGGCACGTTGTGGCATCATATGAGGCTTTTGGTCATGTCAGGGGTGACTTGTTGCCTGAACAGTTCGTACAGAGTGAGATAAGGTTACTGGATCTAGGATCAGTGCGATCTGAATATATGAAGTATATTAAGGAGCAAAGACCATTATTTGGTTCAGAAAGATGTGATAGTTCTTGACAGGAGTATAGACCCTATGAATCGTGATTTGGCAGTCGGTTATGAATTTCTACACATCCCTTCCATCGTGGCGGCATTGCGAGAGTTGGAACAGGACATATATATGTCATGGGGTGCATTGTGAGCATCAGATTCGGGAAATGTCGACTATTACGATCAGAGAGTGTTATTATGGTCTTGTGAATGATGGGGTGCATGGTGTGAATTCAGCAAGGGTGTGCTGTCATGTTCTGGTACAGCGTGTGGTGATTGATACAGTGTTCATATGTGGGAAGGCCTGGCAGAGAATTTTGGATGTTGAAACTGGGCTCCAAGGCTTATTTGCCTAAATTAAAGAGGTTATCTTTAGATTTAATCGAGCTGATGTGCCCAACTGAGTTATGGTAGCACGGGTAGGTGCACGAGATATTAAGCAGTGAATCCAGACAACCCCCAGCACTGTTCCTAGCACGTTCGAGGACGAACGTATGTTTAAGTGGGAGAGGATGTAACGACCCAACCGGTCGTTTTGAGCCCTAGCGCACCGTTCAGCAGTTCGAGGCCATGAGCAGCTTCAATTCAGGCATTATGACTTGTACACATGGTCGGAATTAAATTTCGGGAAGTTCGGAGTTGACTTGGAGAGGAAATTCTCATTTCGGAAGCTTTAAGTTGAGAGAATCGACTAGGATTGGATTTCAGAGTGAACGACTCGGGATCNGGAAGTTGGCATTTTTGAAAGAATTTCATAAGTTTGAGTTGAAGTGCATTTCAGTGTTATCGATGTCCGTTTGGGATTTCGAGCATGGGAATAGCTCCGTATGGTGATTCTGGTGTTGGGAGCGCGATCGAAAGTGAATTCGGAGGTCCGTGGGTCATTTTGGAGTCATTTGGCTAAAGATAGAAATTGGAAGGTTTTTGAGGAGTTTGACCGGAAGTGGACTTTTTGATATCGGGGTCGGATTCCGATTCCGGAAGTTGGAGTAGGTCCACAATGTCGAATATGGACTTGTGTGCAAAATTTGAGGTCAATCGGACGTGATTTGATAGGTGTCGGCATCAAATGTAGAAGTTTGAAATTCTAAAGTTCATTAACCTTGAATTAGAGTGTGATTCATGGTTTTAGCGTTGCTTGATGTGATTTGAGGCCACAAGCAGGTCCGAGTTATGTTATGGGACTGGTTGGTGTGATTGGGATGGGGGTCCTGGGGGGACTCGGGGTGTGTTTCGGGATCATTTTGGGGTGTTTTGCAATAGCTGATGGTGGTATGTGGTAGTTGTTCTTACGGCGTTTCCCCGAGGGTATCCCTACTCGGCGTTTCGCNATTCAGGCATTATGACTTGTACACATGGTCGGAATTAAATTTCGGGAAGTTCGGAGTTGACTTGGAGAGGAAATTCTCATTTCGGAAGCTTTAAGTTGAGAGAATCGACTAGGATTGGATTTCAGAGTGAACGACCTCGGGATCGGGATCTGAAGGTACCAGTAGGTTCGTATGATGATTTCGGACTTGGGCGTATGCCCGTATCGGGTTTTGGGTGACCCGGGAGCATTTTGGCGCCTATTGTGGAAGTTAGCATTTTGGAAGAAATTTCATAAGTTTGGGTTGAAGTGCATTTCAGTGTTATCGATGTCCGTTTGGGATTCCGACTCTGGGAGTAGCTCCATATGGTGATTCTGGAGTTGGGAGCGCAATCGGAAGTGAATTCGGAGGTCCATGGGTCATTTTGGAGTCATTTGGCTAAAGATAGAAATTTGAAGGTTTTTGAGGAGTTTGACCGGAAGTGGACTTTTTGATATCAGGGTCGGATTCCGATTTCCGAAGTTGGAGTAGGTCCGTAATGTCGAATATGACTTGTGTGCAAAATTTGAGGTCAATCGGACGTGATTTGATAGGTTTCGGCATCAAATGTAGAAGTTTAAAATTCTAAAGTTCATTAACCTTGAATTGGAGTGAGAATCATGGTTTAGCGTTGTTTGATGTGATTTGAGGCCTCAAGCAGGTCCGTGTTATGTTATGGGACTGGTTGGTGTGATTGGATGGGTCCCGGGGGCCTCGGGTGTGTTTCGGGGTGGTTTCGGATCATTTCAGGCTGTTTTGCAATAGCTGATGCTGGTATCTGGTGTTGTTCTTCGCGTTCACGAGGATCCTCTCGCGTTCGCGAAGAAGGATTTGGCTTCTGGGACTTTGTTCTTCGCGTTCGCGAAGTGGTCCCCGCGTTCGCGAAGAACGAAATATCTGTTGCACAGGTCTGACTTCGGAGACTCATATCTCGCAATCTATAAAGAACTCGGAGATGATCCAAAAATGAAAGTTGTAGCCCTTTATGTCTAGTTTTCAGAAAGGTAATTTATTTAGCATTTGGAGTTTTGTACAAAATGTTATGGCCATTATACTAGAGGTTGTCTGAGAAGAGTTTGAAAAATGGTTTCTTTTTGGAATTTTCTTCTTCGCGAACGCGACGGATGTCTCACAAACACGAAGAAGAGTCGTCTAGGCAGTGTATAAGTGTAAAGAAATGGGTTTGGCTCATTTCATCTCATTTCCTCCATGGGAGCCGACCTAGGAGTGATTTTGGAGCTCCATTTTCATCATCCATGTCATGGTAAGTGATTCCCACCTATTGCAAGTTAATTACTTGGATTATATCTAGATTTTAACATGGAAAATCATGGAAAATTAGTGAAAATTGGGGTTTTGAAGAAAAACCCAGAAATTTGGTATTCTTGGATTTTGACCACGATTTGGGCACGAAATTGGGAGTAAATTATATATTTGAGTTCATGATGTTATGGGTAGACTTTATCTTCGAAAAATTTCGAAATCCGGGCACGTGGGCCCGAGGGCAATTTTGCCAATTTTTCGATCGGGTTTAGGAATTGTTATAAATTGGATAGTAATGAGTAATTGATCATATATTAATGAGTTTACATAATTATTGGCTAGTTTTGGAGCAATGTGCATCAATTTGAGTTTTCGGAAGGGCATGGAATAACGATTATGCAACTTCAGAGCGAGGTGAGTCTCCTTTCTAACCTTGTAAGAGGGAATTGTCCCCATAGGTGAAATAAATGGTTATGTGCTCCTATTTGTGGAGGATACGTATGCACGAGGTGACGAGAGTCCGTGCGTAGCTACTAATATGTGTAAGTCCGGGTAGTCTAGGACCCAAAAGCATGCTATACTTGGAATATCTGTAACCTTATTGACTATGGAATCTCTTAAATCCTATCGAATTGGTAAATGAATTTCTAAAAACATTAAACTTCATTTTCTTGAATTGTTAAAAGAGAATTGGCTTTTCCTTGGATAATTGTTCCCTGATAAATTCCTGATTGACTGATTGTTGTATTCATTTATATTTGATTGCGTCGCACGTATGATTCGCGAACGGGGTAATCGATGCATCTATGGTTCGGGCCGCTCGACCCTCGGCAGAGAACATTTTACATTTATGTTGGATTGGGCCGTACGACCTCGGCATGATTTGCGCATGTTTGAATTGCTTGTCTTGAGATTTATTGATATTGCCAATTGCTCTCCCCGACTTGAGATAATTGTTAATTAATTTATTATGAATCCGGAGACTTTTAATAAAAAGGAAATTTTACATGTTTAGTAATTCATTTGAATTTACTGCGGTCCTTAATAAATTCGTGAGTCATCTCTTTAATAATATCATTATTTGACCTTTAGTAAGTGTCAAAGTTGCCATCTCGTCTCTACTTCTTCGAGATTAGGCGAGATACTTACTAAGTACACGTTGTTTACGTACTCATGCTACACTTGCTGTGCATTTTGTTGCACAGGTACAGGTATTTCTATTGGCCCATTGGGCGTAGCAGCACGGTGACTCGGAGACTAGGTGAGCTGTATTTCCTCGAGGCGACCCGCAACTAGTATAGTCTCTCTCTCAGAATTGTATTTACTTTCTGTCCAATTGTGTTCCGGACAGCTATTGTACTTTATTCAAATTCTTAGAAATTGCTCATGCACTTGTGACACCGGGTTCTGGGGTGGTTGTGAAGTATTTTGTATTAATTTCTTATCATTTATTTGAATTGAAGCGATTATCTTTTTATTTGTAAATTTGGAGGAAAATCATAGATTTCAAGAGTATTAAAATGAGAATTTAATTAAGTAATTCGGTTGGCTTGCCTGACGGTGGTGTCCGGCGCCATCATGACCCTTAGTGGATTTTGGGTTGTGACATAAACAAGAGCCAAATGAACTGTTACATGAGATTTGGGAGAGGTAACAGACGATGGTAAAAGAGTGCCAGAATATTGATATGACTGAGGCCATGATCCAACAGACCTTCTACAGGGGGATCAATACAACAAACTAATGTGTGGTTAACCAACTTGCCGGGGGGAACTTCATGAACACGCCATATGCCGAAGCTTGTGAAATACTTGATGAGATGGTGGATACCTCTTCGGTGTGGCAAAGTAGATCCAATGTGCCACAAGGTGACCCTAATGTTATTCACCTACACAAAGAGCTACATGACCACGCGCAAGCTATAGCCGAGTTGACAAGTACCATGAACCAATTGGCCAAAGCTCAGCTTCAACAAGTTTAAGGGCCAAAACAAGTGAATTCCATGGAAGGAGTGAATATGATGATCAACAAAAGAAGGCAACGAGGTCAACAAGTTCAAAACAATCTGGATCAATTTGAGCAAAGTGGTAGTGGGTACAATCAAGGTGATTCATATGATGATCAAAGTGAAGAGGTTCAATATGTCAACAATATCAAGGTCAACAGGGCAATGCTCCAACTCGAAAACAGTGGAAATCATAGGGAAACCAAGGAAATTGGGCAATCAAGGTCAACAAGGAAATTGGAATAGTGGCAACAACAACAACCAAGGCAATTGGGGGAACAACAACAATCAAAATTGGGGTAATCAAGAAATCAAGGCAACTGTGGTGGCAACAATAATAGTAATTGGGGAGGCAATAACAATCAAGGGGGTCGGAACAACAATAATCAAGGGAATAGGGGGTCGGGCTTTCAAAGGCCCCCGATGTATCAACAACCGAACAACCCGCCTCCATATCCGTCACAAGGTCCTAATTCTTCCAACAATGAAATGGGATGGATTGAAACCATGTTCGAGCAATGACGAAAAAAAAATGCCGACTCCGATGCCCAATTATCCTCCCACAACACTTCTATCTACAATATGGATGTCCAACTTGGCCAAATTTCTCAAGCTTTGAATACCCGCCCTAAGGGGGCACTACCAAGTGATACGGTAGTAAACCCTAAGGGTGGGAATAATACGGGGTACAAGAAGTGGGAGAGGTGGAGATGCTAGTACCTCAAACTTAAGAAAGATTGTGAATGATGATGTGGTGATGCAAGACGATGATGAGCCAAGCAATGATGTTCAAGTAAATGATGAAGTGAGGATAGACATTGATGAAAATGTGGAGGAGACACAAGATGATGTGAACCCGTCTAGGAGACATGTGATAGACATACCGGATCCGGTAGTGCCCAAAGCCAAGGCTCCTTTGCCAAGGCCTCCTCCACCATATCCTTAAAGGCTTGCAAAGCAAAACAATGAGAATAAATTCAAGAAATACATTGATATGATGAAAAGTTTGTCCGTAAATATGCCATTGGTTGAAGCCTTAGAAACAAATGCCGGGATATTCCAAGTTCATGAAGGACTTGGTAACAAAGAAGAGATCAATGAACTGTGAAATGATCAAAATGACACATCAAGTGAGTTCCATTTTTCACTCCATGGCTCCAAAGTTAGAAGACCCCGGTGCCTTTACAATCCCATGCACTATTGGTAGTGCCGATTTCGCCAAAGCTTTGTGTGACTTGTGGGCAAGCATTAACTTGATGCCATATTCTGTGTTCAAGACATTGGGGATTGGGCAACCAAAACCCATATCCATAAGGTTGCAAATGGCGGACCGGACAATGAAGAGGCCATTGGAGATAATTAATGATGTGCTAGTTCGGGTCGAGAAGTTTATACTTCCCGCAGAATTTGTGATACTTGACTATGAGGTTGACTACGAGGTGCCAATCATATTTGGGGAGACCTTTCCTAGCTATAGGGAAGGCCTTAGTTGATGTGGAAGCTAGGGAGCTCAGCTTTCGGGTGGGCGATGAAAAGATTGTGTTCCATGTTTGCAAGTCAATGGGGCAGCCTAATAGCAACGAAGTGTGTTCGTTTGTTGATCTTGTGACCGAAGTAATTGTTGATAACATAAGTGTTGTGATGAATGTTGAAGACCCATTTGAAGTTGTGTTATTTAATCATGATGAGGATGAGAAGGAAGGCTTGGTAGAATGTGTCAATTCTTTGCAAGGAATGGGTTCATATACATATGAGCCCCGAAAACTTTCCTTGGACCTTGAGAACCGGAAGACTCCACCAACAAAGCCATTAATCGAGGAGCCTCCCACATTGGAGTTGAAGACCTTGCCTTCACACCTCAGGTATGAGTTTTTAGGCCTTTGTTCCACTTTACCTGTTATTCTTTCCTCGTGCTTAACTAACGTGCAGGTAGATTCCACCCTTGCAGTGCTCCAAAGGAAGAAGAAGGAAATAGGTTGGACATTGACGGACATTCTGGGTATAAGCCCTGCCTTTTGCATGCACAAAATCATTTTGGAGGAGGATGACAAACCCTATATGGAACATCAAAGAAGGTTGAATGAGTCCACGCAAGAGGTAGTCAAGAAAGAGATCATCAAGTGGTTGGATGATGGGGTTGTCTACCCTATTTCTGATAGTTCATAGACTTCACCGGTACAATGTGTCCCAAAGAAGAGGGGCATGACTGTGATTACAAATGACAACAATGAGTTGATCCCCACGAGAACTATCACCGATTGGAGAGTATGCATGGATTATAGGAAGCTCAACAAAGTGACTCGGAAAGACCATTTTCCGCTTCTATTCCTTGATCAGATGTTAGATAGGTTAGCTGGACGTGCTTATTATTGCTTCTTGGATGGGTATTCCTGATATAACCAGCTTCTTATTGCACCTGAAGACCAAGAAAAGACCACCTTCACTTGTCTGTATGGCACATTTTGCATTCTCAAGGATGCCGTTTGGTTTATGTAATGCACCGACTACTTTTCAGCGGTGTATGATGGCAATATTCACGGATATGGTGGAGGACTTCCTCGAGGTTTTCATGGATGATTTCTCTGTTGTGGTGGATTCTTTTGAAGAGTGTTTGGATAATCTTGATAAGGTATTGGCACGTTGTGAATAGACCAACTTGGTGCTTAATTGGGAGAAGTGTCACTTTATGGTCGAGGAGGGCATTGTCCTCGGCCACAAGATCTCCAAGAATGGTATTGAAGTGGATAAAGCAAAAATTGAAGTGATATCAAAACTCTCTCCTCCTACTTCCGTCAAAGGAGTGAGGAGCTTTCTAGGTCACACGGGGTTTTACCGTCGGTTCATCAAGGATTTCTCAAAGGTGGTGAACCCCTTGTGCAAGTTGTTGGAAAAAGATGCCAAATTTGTGTTAAATGATGATTGTATGAAGGCATTTGATCACGTAGCACTTCGTTATTTGATGAGTAAAAAGGACTAGAAGGCTAGATTGATGAGGTGGGTACTTCTTCTACAAGAATTTGATATTGAAATCATAGAATGAAAAGGGAGTGAGAAATAAGTAGCGGACCACTTGTCCCGTTTGAAGAGGAGGGGAGGCCCCATGATGGCCTTGAGATCAATGATTCACAACTCCTTTCCATGTCTTTGACCGGGATTCCTTGGTTCACCGATGTGGCTAACTATCTTGTGAGAGGAATTGTCCGAATGAGTTCTCTTCAAACCAAAGGAAGAAGCTCAAACGGGACTGCTTGGATTATTATTGGGACGAGCCATATCTTTTCAAAATTTGCACTGATGGTGTTATCCGGAGATGTGTTCCAGAAGAAGAGCAATTGTGTATTCTTGAAGCTTTCCATTCTTCTCCCTATGGTGGTACCATGGTGGGTCAAGAACTACTACAAAGGTCCTAAGCTGTGGATTCTATTGGCCTACCTTGTACAAAGACGCTAGCGATCTTGTTAAGCGGTGCGATGATTGCTAAAGGGCCGGTGGGATTTCCAAGAAGAATGAGATGCCTCTTACCACCATCCTTGAGATTGATATTTTCGGTGTGTGGAGCATCGACTTTATGGGTCCATTTGTGAGTTCACGTGGGAACACCTATATTCTTGTTGCTGTGGATTACGTTTCCAAATGGGTTGAAGCTGTGGCTTTTCCCAACAATGAAGCACAAAGTGTGGTGGCTTTCTTGAAGAAAAACATATTCATAAGGTTCAGCACCCCAAGGGACATCATTAGTGATGGGGGTTCTCATTTTTGCAACAAAGCCTTTGACACTTTACTCTCAAAGTATGGAGTCACTTATAAGGTGTCAACCCCCTATCATTACCAGGTAAGTGGACAGGTTGAAGTCTCCAATAGGGAGATCAAGAGTATTCTATCCATGACTGTCAATGCAAACTGGACTGATTGGTCAAGGAAACTTGACGATGCTTTATGGGCCTATCGAACAGCTTACAAGACTCCAATTGGTATGTCCCCGTATCGATTGGTGTTTAGGAAAGCATGTGACCTCCCGGTGGAATTAGAGCATAAGTCCATGTGGGCGTTGAAGAAGTTGAACCTTGAGTGGGATGCAGCTGTCAATCTTCGTGTGGAGCAATTGAATGAACTTGATGAGTTCTGGTTCTATGCTTACTCCAGTTCATCCTTGTATAAGGACAAGATGAAGTACCTACATGATAAGTATATCCAGAACAGAGAATTTAAAGAAGGTGACTTTGGTCTCTTATTCAACTCTCGGTTACGTATGTTTCTGGGAAAGCTAAAATCAAAGTGGAGCGGTCCCTTTGAAGTGGTGCATGTGACTCCTTTTGGTGCTCTAGATTTGAAAAACAAGAATGGTGAGATCTTTAGAGTCAACAGGCACTGGATGAAGCACTACCTTGGTAAGGTTGATGATGGCCACGTTGTGGCATTGATCCATTTCAAGTGAATGATAGTAACATGCGTCGTGCCGCAACGTTAAGTCAGGCGCTTCTTGGGAGGCAACCCATGTGTTTTTCTTTCTTTTGATTTTCTTCTTAGATTAGGCATTATTTTGGACTAACTGGTTGTGAAGTGTATGTAGGAATTGGTTATGCAGTGCAGGAACTTGGCAAGGAAAAAATTGGCTAAGGGGTGAAATTGTGCAGACCACGCCAGAATTACGCGAACCGCACAAGCACTTCGCGGCCGCACAATTCTGTGTGCGGTCGCATAGCTGGAATGGAGAAAATTCCAACTCTCTAAAGTTTGTCCTGATGCAATCCCTTAAGGGTTCGCGGCGCGCTCAAAATTTCGCGGGCCGCACAAATTATGCGGCCGTAGTCATTTTTATGCGAACTGCGTTAATAAATCTAATGCTGATCTACAAAAAGTAAAGAGTGCGGACCGCACCAAAATTGTGCGGCCGCACTCAGGTAAGTCGGTGGGTCACTGGGGTCAGAGTATAAATAGTACTTCTTGAAACTATTCACACTTTACTCACTCTAACCTCTCAAGCAAACCTAAAGCACAGTGCACTTCCTTATTTTCTATCTAAACTTTTACTCATCAAGTGTTGATTTCCTACTACGTTTCACTACTGGTATGTTCATTTCAATGAATTAATTTCATATTTTTCTTTTCTTTTCTCTTTGTTTTAGTTTTCTTCTTTAGCTAGGGTAAGGTTCATGCCAAATATGTCAAATGGATGCTTAATTCTTGCTTAGAAACATATGGGTAGTGTTTGAATCCACAATGGGGGATGGGGTTAGTAGATTTTATTGTCTAATTGCCATAAATCATGACTAATTAGTGACAACCCTCGTATAAATCGTACCTCAGTGCCGATGTGATTTGAATTTTACGCCCGCACACATTTTTGTACGGTCCGCGATAGGGTATGCGGCCGCATACAAAATTGTGAGGTCTGCGATACCCTAGTTTCAAGACACTATTAGTTGCTTAGAGTCTGCAGCCGCACTCACTTTTATACGGTCCGCAGTTGGTTTTTTGCGGCCACACCCAATTTTATGCGGTTCGCACAGTTGAACTTCAGAGACCCAACAAAGTGTTTACGCGGCCGCACTCAAAATTGTGCGGTCCGTGATGGGTGTTATGCGGCCGCGCTCAGTTTTATGTTCGCGGTTGGGTAACTTCACCAGTAGTCTGAACCTGGTATCTCTGTGGCCGCATTCAATTTTGTGCGGTCCATGATGGGCAGTCCGCGGGCGAACTCACTTTTGTGCTGTCCGCGCTGCCCTATTCTAAAAGGGAATACCTTTCTTTTCAACTGTAATTCATTGACACAGGTTGAACCCCAATTCTAACTGACTTTCACTACTTGTGTATTACAGACAATGGTGCATTCCCGAGGTTGAGGTGATACTTCCAAAGGGAGAGAAGAACCCTCCCGAGGCCGGAGTCAAGGCAAACCCAACATACCTCTGTCAGTTCAAAAGATAATCGGCAAGAAAGCAACCACCAATAGAGCCCCGGAGACTTCTGAGACTAGTGAGTATGTCCCCTCCGGGGAAGGTTCTAAAGGAAACTCCGGGCAAGCACAGCCGGAAGTCCAATCCCAACAAATCCCCAAACAATTCCCGTGGAGATTGCATTTGGTTGATGAGTCCTCCTCCTCTAAGGGTTCGGAAGAGGGTAGTGAAGATTCTGAACCCTCTCCCTCACATGCTGCCCCAGCTGCGATCAATTTAGATAATGATGATAAAGTCCCGGACTACGGGAGAGGGGGTGATACAATTGTGGGAGTCCTAGCTAGATCGAGGAACTGGAGGTGTCGACTGATAGGTTAGTTAGTGAGAAGGCTTATGCCAAAATTTGGGAATGGTGGACCCAAAGGTCGCTCACTCTTGAGCGATAGTTCATAACTAAAGACCTAAGCCAGCACAATCCATATGTCCTAAAGCACTTCACGGAGAGAAATGGATAGAAATGGTTCACCGACCGTTTGCATGATGCCAATGAATACCTCGTCAAGGAGTTTTATGCCAATGTTACCCACATCAAAAAGGGTACAAAAGTGACGAAGGTCCGAAACTTGAAAATCCGGTTTGATGGCCAAGAACTGAACGGATACGTAGGGTTTGAGGAGGTTGAGGTTGTGCAATACCTGGAGAAGCTAGCCTTGGGTGAGGCAGTTCGCCCATGGCTAGCTGAGATACTTGCTATTCCGGGGAAAACACCTGTATGGCTCACAGTAGGAGTGCCAATTGTCAGAGCCACCCTTAACTTTGAAGCAAAAGGGTGGCAAATCGTGTGCAGCCGTCTTGACCCTTGCCAGCATGAAAATGTCCTTCCAATTTCCCGAGCAGTATTGGTAGCTTCCATCATGGTAGGATATCCTATTAATGTAGGAAACTTGATGTCCTACAACATCTCCAATGCAGTCCAGAAAGAAGAAAGATCCCATCCCTACCCCAACTTCCACACTGAGTATTTCAAAGATCAAGGGGTAGAGCCGAGACATTTTGATGTGGAGGTGAAGGCTAAAAAGCCTTTCTCATGGTATCACCTCCAGGGAGCGGACAACCCTAAATTCAAGGGTAAAGCCACTACCTCCACTGGCCAGTCTGAAGAGCTAGGGGTAGTGGCCACTGGATCAGTTGCCGAGCCCTCCACAGCAACCGGTACTTCTAGCAGAGCAGTAGCCATGCCTCCTCCATCTTCCGGACCATCTATATCAGTGCCACTACTAGTGCCTTCATCTTCCACCTACCCTCAGACTGCACTAAGGGTTTCCCAGACACTATCCAGTCTCAACAACTGGATGCAGGTAGCTACCACAAAGCTGACTGCCATATCCAGTGCAGTGGAAACACAGTCTTCAACCCCAGCAGCGCTTCAGGTACCTTCATCAGTGGAGGACTCATTGAAGATGATTCTGGACAACAAGAAGAAGATTCGGAACAACCAGAAGAAGATCCTAGAGACTCTTGATACACATGGGAAGGTCATTGTAGACCTGACCAAGCAGGTTAGGAAGATGAAGAAGTCTCAGGCCTCAAAGAAGTCCATGGAGAAGTTGGCTAAGGAGGTTGAGAAGATTGCACTTGTAGGAGACTTGCCAATGGACCTTCTCATGGAGGAGACATTCCCAGCAGCACATGCAGCAGAGCCCGAGGCACCAGGGGCAGCAGCCGGCCAATCTGAGGAGCCATCTGCAACATCACACGCTACTGAGGAGTTGATTCAGATGCTCAGCAAACCCGTAGTCCCCTTGTCAGAGGATGTGGAGATCCAGTTAGAGGATACGGAGGGTGCTGATGTTGAGGATCCAATGCAGACAGAGATCACATAGGGAGTTTTCTCTACTCTCTACCCCTTTTCCCTGTTCTTATTTGTTATGAGCAATGAGGACAATGCTATTTTTCATTTGGGGGGTGGTCCATTTTGATTTGATGACATTTGGTATGTAAAAACTATTACACTATTTCTCTTTATCTTTATTCATCTTTATTTTCACTTTTGGTATGTATATATTCTTTATTTTCACTTTTGGTATGTATATATTTTTACCATTTGATGTATATATTCATTTCCATTTATGTATATATTCGTTTTACTTCATTTTGTACATATTCAGTTTATGCCATAACTTCTTTCGTTAATTTCCCTTAGTAGCATAGCTTCTTATTTACTTTAATAGCTTCTTTTTTAATTTTTGTTGACAATAAGCCTTTGGTTTTCTTAATGCCACGGTTCTTTCCAAAGTTGGATGTTGTGTGAACCAGGTGGCTCTTCCCAACGATGGATGGTGTGACAACTTTCTTAAGGGATTGAGTCTGTTTTCTTTATGTTTTGGTATATATAGTTGTAATAAATAAAAGTGTCTCAAGAAGGCTTCACTTGGTACTAACACATTTACCTTCGATCTTATGGTTAGAAACAAGTGATTGGCAAATAATAGCTCTAGTTGTGACCTTTAGACTCTTGTGTTGACTAAAACAATCATCGAGTGGTTTCTTTGAGCCATTTGTGATGTTCAATCTTAGCTAGGGTTGTTGTGGGCCCTCGACTTTGTTCTCTTTAACAATCCATCAGCTTGTAAGGTGAGGTATTGAATTGCAAGTCCAAGTTTCGTGTCGTTAAGTCTAGAACTTGCCATGAATGTTTGTCTAGGAGAAATTCTAAGTGTAGCTCGACTTGAGAAATGATTGTAGGCTCTCCCTGATCCAATTTGAAACTTGAAAGCTTCCGTAGCCTACCAATATGATATCCCTAGTCAACCCCTTTGAGCCGAAGTCCTTTTTCTTTTAATAATCACGTTACAAGCCTTTATTTGTTTTATAATGACCCTCTCTTGGCACCTGATCTTTCCTTGGCATTCTTGATAAACAATTGGCAAAAGCATAAGTTTGGGGGAGAGACGAGGAATGTGAATGTGATAAAAGGTACAAAGAACAAAAAGAAATGAAGAAAAGGGAAGGCAAAGAAAAGAAAGAAAAGCCAAAAAGAAATATGTCAAAAAAAGAAAGTGAATAAGATAGAAAGTTGAAGGGATTCAAAGAAAGCAATGATGAAAGGCATGGAATGATTAGAAAGGAGAAAAATAATTGTCATGAGCAAGAAAGAGTGATAGTGTGTCTCTCTAGTTCCCCTAAGGAAGAAGAAAATGACTCAAAGAGTCAAGAAAGTATGAGCCGAAATGAGAAAATGGAGTGCTTAAGGAAAGACAAAACCATCATATGTTGATAAGTTCTACCTTGATCCAAAAGCCTTCACTACATTCCCGTAAAAGCCCTATATGATTTTAAGTTGAGTGAGCTTACGTTAGTAGTGATTTACATAAGGGGCAAGTTTATGGTACTTTGAGCCGGACTTGTGACATTCTTTTGAGAGAGATGATCATACTTCTTCACAATCCTTGTTTTTAGTGTTACATTCTAAACTGAAATTTGCTTATGGAGAGTAGAGGAGGAGGAGTTTGGGTTCCCCAATGACCTACGTAATAGAGCGAGCTTCCTTGGTGAATTAAGTCAACTCTTGATGCTCTAGTGTCACAATAGAACTATGGTACTCAAAAGGTCAAAACATGGTGTTGTTGATAATTCATTTGTGTTGAGGTTCATTGTTATTCCCAATTGATGCATGATTGATTCACCTTAGGCCAGCTGAAATATCCTTTTGTTGTGGGAATTACCTTATTTGCTTGAGAACAAGCAAAAACTTAGGGGGAGTTGATAAGTAGGGATTGTAACCTATTATTTGCTCTCTTTTACTTGTGCATTAGGCCAAAAATGCTTGAAGGTATTGGGGTGAACTCAAGAAATTGATAGGCCCAATTAAAGGGTTAAACCTAGAGATAGTAATACCCAACTTGAGCTAATATCACTAAAATTGCATGAATACCCATTTGGACTTGAAAAAGCCAAATTGGGCAAAATCACTCAAACTACAGAGAGGTATAGAGTGAGTACCCGGTTGTGATAGTTATATTACGACCCCAACTAATCAAGCTTGCCCTAGATTCTTGCAACTCGACCTAGGTAGAAGTCACTACCCTAATCTCTTTAAACTCTTGAAAATCAACAACAAAAATATTGTCCTTAGTTTCAATCATTATTTTACAATAGAGTAAATTTAGAAGTAGAAATCAAACCCAAAACTTGTGGAAGCGTAATCAGACTCAAAGCCTGCATTTATCTTAGATATAAACCTAATTCCAATTATTAACTCCCTGTGGATTCGATCACGACCTAGTTGGGTTAACACTGCATCGACCACCCTCTCCACTCAATAGTAGTGTAGGCTTGGACCCGATCACTAAGCGTGTATGGCGCGAATTGTCGAAAGGTCGATGGGAGGCCCGAAGCCATGGTAAGTTTTCGCATATCTCGATAACTTTGATCGTTGTTTGAATTACTCCTCATACTTGTTTTTCTTTTGCAGGTCTCGAGAAGGATGCACCGATGAGGACTTCGTCTGGTAAGGAGGAGATTTTGGCCCCGGTCATGAAACCGGTAAAAGATAAGAATAGGAAAAGTATCTCAACCTTCGAGGATCCAAAGCCCAAGAAAAGTCCGGCTCGTAAGCCAAAGAAAGACACCGTCGCCTGCCTGCGGAGGTAGTTCAGCGGCTAAGAGAGGAAAAAGAAGAAAATAAAGACGATGATTCCGAGCTGGTGGTCCGAGTGAAGAGGAACACCGAGGCCCCAAAGGCCTCTGAGTCGTGAGGGCTGAACAGATTCCGCCTCAAACCGAGGGGGTCTTGGAAGAGGATTCGGCAAAGTCCCCGAGATATTGGAGACTGAAGATGCCTCCCACCGAAATGAGTAGTCGGCGGTATATCCGAAGGGGCTGGCTCCGAGGCCCTTCGAAATGAAGAGAAAGCCCCAAGTGACTCCCTTGGGGAAATGGAAATTGCAGACTCCCTGCCATTTCCTTCATTCTCGAAAGGGGAAGTTCGGGAGACTTAGGCCATAAAGACCCCTCAGGTAGAAGGCGCCCTCGGAGGGGAGGACCTTTTCTAAGTTTGTTTTGCCGGGGTCAACGATGTCATTGGCTTGAATGAATTGGAAGTACCGAGGAGGAGCTTTGGCGAATTGTCCTCGAGTTTCAGATTGACCAGCCAATTTCCGGCCCCCAGTGTTGATCCCGAGTGAAAATGGACTATCATTATTATGATCCCGGAGGATGCACGAGTATTTGCCGCCCCCGTAAGGGTGGCCTATTACCTTCAAGTCTGGTCACCAAGGAAGATCAAGCTCTGATGGACAAGGTGGGAGCATCGTGTCTCTTCAATGAGGCCCAGCAAGCTTTGCA
This sequence comes from Nicotiana attenuata, assembly GCF_001879085.1. Taxonomy (NCBI): domain Eukaryota; kingdom Viridiplantae; phylum Streptophyta; class Magnoliopsida; order Solanales; family Solanaceae; genus Nicotiana; species Nicotiana attenuata. The sequence goes on from NW_017673815.1 coordinate 54,236, forward strand.
TCGAGTAGTTTGTTAACACCGGTCTTCATACTTGTGTTTTTCTCTCCTTGCCTAATTCTTTTCCTTCGATTTGTGTAGGCATCTGTACTTCATTATGAGGATTTCTTTAAGTCTCGAAGAGAGTTGAGCCGATATGAGGATGAAATTCAAGGGCTTATCGAGGAGAAAAATGCCCTCGGACTTCTCGGTGAGCAAAAAGAAAAAGAAATCAAAAGCCCGAGCTGAGCTGGCCATAGCGCAGAAAGAACAAAGAAAACTGACCGAGCAGGTAAATAAAGTCTTAGACGCTTATGGCCTTAGTTTGGGAGTGATGGCTAACGATTCGATCTCACAAGTCCAGTAGCTGCACGAAACGATCGTGCAACTCCGAGGAGAGGTAGATGAGGTGAAGGCGGAGACTACAATGTGGAAGCAAAAGATGGACCGCCTTGCCTCAGAGAAAGAGGCTGCTCAAGCTCAGTTATCCTCAACCGAAAGCCAACTCCAAGGCATGAAAGAGAAGAACTTGGAACAAGCCAAGAAAATTGAGGAGCTACAGGCTCGGTTGGACACGGAGCTTGCAGTGGCGAAATTTGAGGCTGAGACGGCTAAGGCCGATGCTAAGGAGATCGTCGTTGTCTCCCGATATAACGCTGAGGCCGCTCAAGCTCGAGCAAAAGAAGTTGTCGATGCTGCTCAGACTCGAGCATACTGGGTTGTCGAGCATGTCAAGTGCTAGTCTCGAAGAGAGACTTATGAAAAAATTCACGCTCGCGGCTTTGACCTTGCTGTCGAGATCAAGAATGCGAAAGAGCTTGAGGGTGAAGCCAAAGCGCTGCTCTCTTCTGATGATGATGATTCCGGCAGTAGAGAAGGCTCTGAGGACGAGATGTTGCTCCTGGAGAAGATTAAGTGTTTAGGATCTTTTTGTAAATTCCGATCGGGCCATGCTGCCCTTGTAAATAACTATTTGATATATAAAAGGTCTTTACTTTCCCTTTTAAATAACTATTTGATATATAAAAGGTCTTTACTTTCCCTTTCCATTTTGTCTTTACTTTATTTTATTTATGCCTTGTGAAATTGCATTCACAGGTTAGAGGTGCAGGCGATTTGGACCAAAACCGAACTAATGTTGAGTGAGTACTTGCTCGAATCTCGAAGTAGGATAACATTTAGGTTGTAATTAAGTGGGGATGATCCCTCGAACTTAAAAATAACATGGCCCTTAGGCCTTTTGAATTAGGCCGGTATGGCCTTGAAAGAATGGCTTTTTTCCCTTTTCGGCTCAAACAAAGTTAACCATATAGAAATTTTTTATGCCTTAGCATGAAATAAGGTTGTTCGAGAATTCGAACAATCCGGTACCCCTTAGGGTTTTCGAGTGTTGATGTTATCAAAATCCTTTATAATTTTGCCAAGGGTAGCCCTTTTAACCGATTTTGTGAAGATATTAGAAGTCCTGTTTCATTACGGAATTCGGACGTCTCCGAACCGTGTTAGTTTGGTCGTAGCCTTTAACTTGGGGTTTGGCTCTTGGGCTTATTTCCCGATTACACTTCGAACTTGTTCGGAGTGTCAGTCCCCGAGTGGGGTGGCCGTGGCCTATAAAAACGAGGGTTGCCTTTTTTAAGGTCTTATAATCCCGAGATTTTAGTAGTTTGATTGCATCAATTTTTCGGACGGCGGTCCTTGAGTACGGGGTAAGTTGTTTGAACTTCAGTTGTGATCGACCTTAAGCCTGTTTCCACAACAGACAAAAAGTATGAAATTATAAAGTAAAAATTTCTCTAATGCATGAAATATTTGGCAAGGAAAAATACTTCTCTCAATAGATTATACATGCGTACATGTTTGCCTTTAGGGCAATCTACATGGGCACGGTTCGTTTGACCATTTGGCCCTTACAAAGTTTTACTTATCTAGACTCTGTCGACACGCAGTATCTTCCTTGTAACAAAGTCGACATCCGAGGGTGATGCCCCCCAGCATTCGAGGTTGATTGTAATGAAGCCTCGGATACTGTTGGATTGCTCTACGTTAGAATGATCAATGGTTTCCTCATTAAAAGCCTCACCGGAAAAACCCATTTGGGACAAAAAACTGGCCCAAGTGAAAAAGAGTGCAATGCGCTCTTTCAGACCTAAGGACTTTGTGATGAAGAATCCTTTGATGTCTTCGATTAAACACCTGCATTTGGTTAGTATAGAATATAAATGAAAATGGAGAAGGCGTACCTTAGCAGTAATATCATTTGAGGAGTGATATGTTCCAATTGTTTAGTAATTGCTCGTCGTCCGTCGTGCCAAGTTTGTAGGATCCTTTTTCGACGATATCAAGGACCTGATATGGTCCCCCCCCCCCCAGTTTGGACCAAGTTTTCCTTTGTTAGGGTCTCGAGTATTGAGGGTGACCTTTCTCAGAACTAAGTCCCCGATTTTAAAGTGTCGAAGATTGGCTCTTCAGTTGTAATACCTTTCGATCCGCTGTTTCTGTGCGGCCATTCGTTCAAGGGCGGCTTCTCGTCTTTCATCTAGCAATTCGAGGCTGGTATTCATAGCCTCGTGATTTGACTCTTCCGTTGCATACCGAAACCTGAAGCTAGGTTCCCTGACTTCGACCGGGAACAGAGCTTCGACACCATAGAGTAAAGAGAATGGTGTCGCCTCCGTACTGGATCTCGACGTTGTTCGATACGCCCAAAGGACCTCGGGCAATATTTCTCTCCATTTTCCTTTAGCTTCTTTCAATTTTTTCTTTAGATTTTGGATGACGGTCATGTTTGTCGATTCGGCCTGTCCGTTCCCACTAGGATGATACGGCGTTGACAGGATCCGTTTTATTTTATGATCTTCGAAAAACTTTGTCACTTTGTTGCCGACGAATTGCTTTCCATTGTCACATACGATCTCGGCAGGCATTCTGAATTGGTATATAATGTGGTCCCAGATAAAGTCTATGACTTCTTTTTCTTTGACTTTCTCGAAGGCCTGTGCTTCAACCCACTTAGAGAAATAGTCAGTCATAAACAAAATGAATTTAGCTTTACCTGGGGTCGATGGTAGAGGGCCAACGATATCCATCCCCTATTTCATGAATGGCCATAGGGATAGGACTGAGTGGAGTTGCTCTCCGGGCTGGTGGATCATCGGCGCATACCTTTGACATCTGTTGCACTTTCAAACAAATTCGTTAGTGTCCTTCTCCATATCGACCCAATAGTACCCTGCTCTGATGACTTTATGAACCAATGACTCGGCACCAGAATGATTTCCATAGGTGCCCTCGTGAATTTCCCGTAGAACATAGTTGGTATCTCCTAGTCCCAAACATTTCGCTAACGGTCCATCGAACGTTCTCCTATACAGTGTTCCATCCTCGGCCAATGTGAATCGTGCAGCCTTCGTGCGTAGAGTCCTCGATTCATTAGGATCCCATGGAAGCTTCTCTTTCTTCCGGTATTCAATGTACTTATTCCTCCATTCCCACGTTAGACTTGTGGAGTTTATTTAGAGTTTATTTTGGTGTGCCCTTCTTCGATTACTGACCTTGAAAGTTGTACAACAGTCCCCGATCTAAGTTCATCGTCTTCGATCGATGACCCCAAATTCGCAAGGGCATCGGCCTCGCTATTTTATTCTCGAGGTATGTGTTGTAGGGTCCGCTCTTTAAATTGATGTAGAGACACTTGTAGTTTGTCCAAGTACCTCTGTATTTGATCTTCTTGAACCTCGAAAGTTTTGTCGACTTGATTTACTACAAGTTGGGAGTCGCACTTAGCCTCGATGACCTCCGCTCCCAAGCTCTTAGCTAGCTTGAGACCTACAATCATGGTCTCATACTCGGCCTCGTTTTTAGTTAATTTTGATGTTTGGCTAGACTGTCTAATTTTATTACTCATGGGTGGCTTCAAAATGATGCCTAGCCCGGACCTCTTCACGTTCGAAATGCCGTCTGTAAAGAGGGTCCACACCCCTAATGATGTACCCGATTTTAATAATAGACCCTTTCCGACCTCGGGTACGAGGGCTGGCGTGATGTCGGCCATAAAGTTTGCGAAGTTTTGAGACTTGATGGCCGTTAGGGGTTGATACTCGATATCGTACCCGCTGATACGGCCCATTTGGCCAATCGAACCGAGAGTTCGGGCTTGGGCAAAATGTTGAAAAGGGGATATGTGGTTACAACACAAATTGGGTGACATTGAAAATATGGTTTTAATTTCCTAGATGTGCTTATTAAAGCAATCGCTAATTTTTCTAAGTGTGGGTATCGGATATCGGCTTCACCTAGGGTCCGACTAACATAGTAAACGGGAAATTGCGTACCTTGCTTTTCTCGAACTAAGACCCCTTTTACCGCTATCTCCAAGACCGCTAAGTATAAGCAAAGTTGCTCGTCCGCCTTCGGGGTGTGAAGCAATGGCGGGCTCGATAGGTATCATTTGATTTCCTCCAAGGCTTGTTGACATTCTGAGGTCCATGCAAAATTGCTCTTCTTCTTAAGCGGTGAGAAGAACCGGCAGCTCCTATCTGAGCACCTAGAAATAAATCGGCCTAGGGTGGCTATGCGCCCTGTTAACCTTTGTACAACCTTGACATTATCAACAACTATGATGTCTTCGATTGCCTTGATTTTATTGGGGTTGATTTCGATCCCCCGATTTGATATCATGAAGCCGAGGAACTTGCCCGAACTGACCCCAAACGCACACTTCTCCGGGTTGAGCTTCATGTTGTACTTTCTCAGTATGTCGAAGGTCTCCTGCAAATGTTTTAAATGGTCCTCTGCCCGCAAGGAGTTAACTAGTATATCATCAATATAAACCTTCACTGATTTACCTATTTGTTCTTCGAACATTCGATTTACTAGGCGTTGATAAGTAGCACCAGCATTTTTTAGTCCAAACAGCATTACATTATAGCAATAGGTGTCATATTTAGTGATGAACGAAGTCTTTTCCTGATCTCCCAGGTTCATTTGTATTTGATTGTACCCGGAGTAGGCATCGAGAAAACTAAGGATCTTGTGGTCGGCCGTGGCATCGATGATGTGATCAATATTTGGCAAAGGAAAGGAATCTTTAGGGCATGCCTTGATTAAATCCTTATAGTCTATGCACATTCTAAGTTTGTTTCCCCTTTTAGGGACTACAGCTACGTTTGCTAACCATTCGGGATATTTTACCTACCGAATGGATCCTATATTGAGAAGTTTTGTAACCTCATCCTTGATGAATGCATGCTTAACCTCGGACTGGGGCCTTCTCTTTTGCTTTACCGGTCGGAACTTTGGGTCTAAGCTCAATCAATGGGTAGTGATCTCTGGTGGGATCTCTGTCATATCTAGGTGGGACCAAGCAAAACAATCCATGTTATTTAAAAGGAATTGAACGAGTTTTTTCCTGATCTCGGGGGTTAACCCCGTGCCCAGGTATACCTTTCAATCGGGCAGATGCTCGATCAGTGTGATTTGCTCCAGCTCTTCGACCGTTGACTTCATTGCATCAGAATCATCGGGATTATGAAGGTTCGAGGTATCATATAATCATCATCCTAAGTTTCGTGCTCCTCTGATCGGGCCAAGGCCGGCGGGTGTGGTTGCTATTTGACTTCTTGCTTTCCCTTCGACTCTGATCCCTTTGTTGATGAAAGTACCGATACTGGTACTACTTCGTCGATTGCAAACATTTCTTTGGCGGTGGGTTTTTCACCGTACACCATTTTATTCCTTCTAATGTTGGGAATTTCAAGACTTGATGAAGCGTCGAGGGCACTGCCCTCATGCTATGAATACAAGGCCTTCCGAGCAGCGCGTTGTACCTCATGTCACCTTCGATCACATGGAACTTTGTCTCTTGGATAGTCCCGGCCGTATTTACTGGCAAAACGATTTCCCTTTTAGTGGTTTCACTTGCAATGTTGAAGCCGTTAAGTACCCGAGCTGCGGGCACGATTTGATCTTGGAGATCGAGTTGTTCTACAACCTTTGATCGAACAATGTTTGTCGAGCTACCTAGATCAATCAACACACGTTTAACTTGAATTTTATTCATAAGGATAGATATTACCAATGCTTCACTGTGAGGTTGTTCGATCCATCTACATCCTCGTCGTTGAAAGACAAGGTTTCTTCCGGTAAGTAGTCCCGAGTTTGCTTTTTCCCTTGTGATAGTCACCTTGGTGCATTTAAATACCAACCCTTGAGGAATATCGACCCCTCCAACAATCATATGAATCACATGCTGTGGCTCTTCCTGCTCGTTCTACCTGTTCGTATCCCTATTTTTGAAGTGATTCTTGGCACAATCACTTAAGAATTCTCGAAGGTGACCCTTGTTGAATAAACGAGCTACCTTTTCCCTCAGCTGTTTGCAATCTTCGGTTTTGTGTCCATGGGTACCATAGTATTTGCATATTTGATTAGGGTTCCTTTGAGATGGATCGTTCTATAGGGGTCTGGGCTATCTAGTATCCTTAATCTGTCTAATGGCTGACACAATACCCGACGCATCGATGCTGAAGTTACATTCTGATAGTCGTGGTGCTTCTGTGGGCTCGACATGTTTATCTAAGCCACTTTTACTCATGAGCCCTCGAGAGCTCTGTCCTCGATCAGTCCTTTGATCATTTTGAATGGGATTACATCATGGGCCACTGTTTTTACGATCTGTGTTGTATGGATGGTACCGATCTTTGTTCGATCGGGGTTCTCTGTCAATGTCCCTTTGAATTCTGCCGACGGTCCTATTTGAAGACGGAACCGGAAGGGGTTCCCAAATGATCATCCTCGACTCTGATCTTCGACTAGTATCGATTATGTACATCGGCCAGGTCACAGCTGGATACTCAATTAAATTCTGCTTTAGTTGTCGTGATGCTATCGAACTTCGTTCGTTCAAACCTTGAGTGAAGGCTTGAACAACCCAATCATCTGTGATCGGGGGTAGGTCCATGCGTTCCATATGGAAACGAGATATGAATTCCCTTAACGTTTCGTTGTCCTTTTGTCTCACTTTGAAGAGGTCTGACTTCCTAGTCGCAACCTTTATTGCTCCGGCGTGTGCCTTTACGAAGGAATCTGCAAGCATGGAAAAGGAATCGATGGAATTGGGCGGCAAATTGTGGTACCATATCATCGCCCCTTTCGATAAGGTTTCTCCAAATTTTTTCAATAGAACGGATTCAATCTCATCATCTTCTATGTCATTCCTCTTTATTGCGCATGTATAAGAAGTGACATGCTCATTAGGGTTGGTGGTCCCATTGTATTTGGGAATTTCTGATATACGGAATTTCTTCGGGATGGGCTTTGGAGCCGCACTTGGAGGGGAAGGCTTCTGCACAAACTTCTTCGAATCCAAACCCTTTAGAATTGGTGGTGCCCCCGGTATTTGGTCAACCCGGAGTTGTACGTCTCTACCTTTTTGTCATTAGCCTTGAATTTCTTTTCACCTGATTCAATCGGTTTAGTGAGCTCCTCGAGCATTTTCATAACAATGGGGTCAGCCCCCGATTCATTGGCGTTCGATTTCTCTGGTACAGGTTCGGCTCTATGAATAACTTCATGTGATGTTTTGAGCTCAATTTTGCTTGGTGCTCGATTCTGATTTTGGAGTTGTGCTATCGCATCTTGTTGAGCCTACAACATCTCGAATATCATTCGAAGGCTAATTCCACCTTCTTCACCGCTCTGTGCGATCTGATCTGCTGCTCGAGCATCCCTACGGATACTATCTCAGGGTCGACGCCTAAATTCCCATTAATGGCAATGCGGGAGCTGACATCGACTAGGTCTACGTCCGGCGGTCCGTCGGGTTAGCTGGAGGAAATCTATTTCTCGGTGCGGCAACATTTTTATTCTCGCCATGAAGACCAAAGCCTTTGTCCGTGTGAGTGGGTGCTACTTGAGAGTTTGACATGTTGATTCCTGAAATCAAAGACACTTACGAGAACAAGCGTAAAGCAGTGTGTGTTACGAGAATTAGTACTAGGCAATCACTATTATCCTTAGCCCCACGGTGGACGCCAAACTGTTTATCCTTAAAATTGGATAACAATTAAACTTATAATGTGGTTTCAAGGAAACGTGATTTCACCTAACACCAATTGATAAATGTAAAGATTAGTAATAAAAATTAACAATAACATAAAGCAAACCAGTGTTTGAATGGAATTCAGCCCTCGAGTTCGGATACTCTCAAGTTGATTGGTATAAGAACAGTTAAAAATATAAGCAAGCTGATGAACAAGAGTATAAATTAAAGAGAAAGTGTTATATTGCTTTGATATCTCAGAATGTAAGTGCCCTACAAATGATTGGGACTCCTCTTTATGTAGTAGAGGAATCCTAATTATGGTATAACTCTAATTAAAGAAGGAAATCCCATGATTTGCTAGTATTCCGAGATTTCTGCCACGATCTCCGACCAGTCACGTATATCTCGCCTTTCTATTATTATGCTATCTCCGATCTTACTCGATGTTTGTCTCATTTGGTCTCAATCACTACCGGCCTCGATCTTGACAGGTACCTAGAATCTCGAACTCTGTACCTTGTCCTCGTGCCTCGATCCGATCTATTACGGGATCGATTTTCGATCCTTCACACTGGTCTCGATAAATCAGTAGAATCGGATGGGCCCGATTTTAGCCGTATACAATATCATAGCTCCATCTTGGTCAACTTTTCTTGGAAATTCTATGTTTTATACACATATCTTGCCTTTCACTCCAAGTATAGAACAGTCCAAAAAAGCCCGCCGAAATTGACCCCTTCGCTCAAATTTTCATCATAAATTTCACCATTGCAATTTGCAAAGCCTTTATTCCAAAATTGTCCCCCTAACTGTGATACTTGTAGTTTTGATTGTTCTCATTTATACATAGAGTTCCTGGAGAAGTGCAATAAGAATATGGATAGCAAACCAGAAGGAAAAGAAAGGGAATATGAATTCACAGAAATCACTCTCAGGCAAATTGAACCGTCTGAAGTGGATGATTTCTGAAGTGGGCAACAGATGCAAAAGTCAACCATTTTTGCATCTGGGATACTTACACTTCCAAAGACCAAGCTTTGGATTATATCAAGAGTAATGCTATTCCCATCCATGGTTGAGAGATATCTGCATTAAAAATAGGGCAATTGGGGCAATATCTGTGACACCAAATTCTGGTTGTAATAGTTGTAGAGTTGAATTTGGATATGTCTTGGCTTACAGGTACTGGGGCAAAGGGATTGTGACAAGAGTAGTGAAAATGGTGGCAACTACCATATTTTCAGGGTAGTCAAATCTGAGAGGCTTGAGGCTTTGGTGGATATAGACAATAAAGGATCACAAAGAGTCCTAAAAAAAGTTAGGTTCTTGAGAGAAGGTGTTCTAAGAAAGTTCATGAATATTAAGGGGACATCAAGAGACATGGCAATATTTAGCTTGCTATCTACAAGTGCTGTTCAACACTAGTCCCCTCAAGTTTTTTCATGTATTCTCCTTTTCCTCTTAGAGATCAAAAGGAGGAGCCAAAGGATTAAGGATTTTATTGCAATCTGATACTAGTAGGTTTAGCTTCTTTTCCAACTTCAAAGCAAGTCTGTTGGAAATATTTTAGCTGTCATTTATTCTTTGATTGCAACTCGGACGGTAATCGTATTGAATTGTTGCCTGAAATAGTATTGTTTGAACTATTGAAAGACTTTATGAACGCCAAGCATAGAGATCCAAATCATTGTAAGTGTTGTTTATGTCTATTGAATTTATAGAACTTTTATATTTTTTTTCCTGGTAAATAAGATACTTGTATTAATATTAAAGTATTAGAATGTCATTACAAGGGGGGGGGGGGGAGCTAGATAGCCGGAAGGGGTTTCAATGAACCTCCTTCGCCCAAAAATTATATAAGGGGGTTAATTTATTTTTCATGTACATATATTAGGTGTCACATAATTACTTTTTATTTTATTTTTTGAATCCCCTTGATGAAAATTCTACTTCCACGACTCATTACAAGCATACCAAGTTTTGCCAAATTATTACAAATACTAGCTGATATGGCTTTCTCAAAACTAGTTCCTATTTTATCTTCTAAGATAGCTGCATTAATGGTGGAACTAGAATAAGGTGCCAAGTTTTGCTTGCTTGGATTCTTCGTTTGCCAAAAGATGTGCCACTTTATTTCCCTCACGAAAGTTATGTCTGATTATTGAAGCTATTCTAACATATCAAAAAGGCTGCATCAGTCTAATGTACAGTTTTCTACACTACAATTAGGGGTGACAAGTGGGCCGGTCTCGTGGGCCGCGGTCTCGGGCCGGTCCTTAATTAAACGGGTTAAACGGTCTCGAGCTAAACAGTCTTTTTTGTAGGAACCGGCCCAGGACCGGGCCCATGAATTCATAGTCCGGTGTAAACGAGTCAGGCCACGAACTCATGGTCCTGGGCTAAACGGGCCATACCACAAATTTACACTTAGCCTTATTTTATGGGACTAGTTGAGTAAAAAATGGCCAAACAGGAGATGTTTCCTGCCGTTTGGTAGGTTGTCCAGAAAAAGTAGGGGCAGTAACGGGAGTATCAGATGGGTCATCATTTGAATTAGCAGCGTTATCACTAGTTGGGTTAACATCAAGAGCAGGACTAGTGTGTGTATCATCATCCGGTTGAGTTTCATCAAGATCAATTTCCTCATCATCATTTTCATCAATAGTATTATAATTATTAGAATAGAGAGCATTCATTAATTCATGGTCTAAATGTTCACCGGGTGCAATATTATAGCAAAATTCAGTCTCGGTGAATTGTAATAAACTATTATCTGTATCAAGAATAGCAGGAGTAGGACGTATATGGGGTTTGGTTCGGAGAGCCAGGAGCAGGGAGGAGGAACATCAGTACCACTAGATTCGCCAGTCTTGGATTTTTTCTTATTCTTATTTTTACCAAAAATATTTCCAAAGAAAGACATCTTAATTAATCAAGTAATAGCAAATAAATAAAACAAACAAAACTATAATATTAAGAATTAAGAGTTGGAACGAGTTTACCGAATTGACGAACAACTTGTTGAAAATTAATTATCATTGAAGACTTCAATTCACCAACTTCACAATTTTTTCACAAATTGTAACAACCACAATATTTTTTGACTATTTTTTGGAATAAAGTAAGCAATAGTAGCAAGTATAGAAGAAAACTAGAGAGAGATTGTGATAGATTGATATTGATTTTGTTAGAAAATGAAAGAATGAGGGGGTATTTATAGTTAAAAATAGGGGAAAAAGTATAATTATAAAAAGTTTGGGGTTAAAACTAAGTTAGGGGATTAAATGGCTATTTTTTAAATAGCCAACGGCTATTTTTTAAACTCACAACGGCTAATTTTTTTTTCAAAAGCCAAACGGCTATTTTTTTTAAAAAAATATCTGTTGGGCCCGTTTGGCCCGCCAAGGGGCCGGTTAGGTCCTGGTCTCTTGGCGGGCCAAACGGGCCCGGTCCTAACGGTTCCTAGCTAAGAACGGGGCCACAAGACCGGCCCAAGCCCACCTCTAACGGTCCTAATAGTCCTAGCTCACTTAGCTCGCGGGCCCGGACCGGCCACTTGCCACCCTTAACTACAATACACTAAGGCCTCATTTATTTATTTTTAAGATTAAGACGTCTGAATCTAAATACACATCTGAATGTCAAGATATGTATTAAGATTAAGACATTTGGATCTGAATATACATCTGAATATTATGATCTGAATATTAAATGATTAAGATTGTTTGATTTTTAACATCTGAATGTATAAATTATCTTTATTTGAAAATTAATAAACATAAAATTCAAATGAAATACTAATTAGTCTAATATTCTATCAATACAATATATAATTTTTTTAAAATATGGTAGTTGCTGGTGGTGATAGCTAATGGTGGTGCTTCTGAATACCGACTATGTGGTGGTTAGTGGTAGTTTTGGTTGATGGTGGTGGTTCATGGCAGTAGCTAGTGGTGATTAGTAGTGGTGGCAATTATGATTGAGGATGGTGGTGGTGGGTGGTGATAGTTAATAATGGTAGGTGGTGGTGATAGTTGTGATTGAGGAAGGTGGTGGTGGGTGGTGGTAGTTTATAATGATGGGCAGTGCCGGCTATGGTTGTTGATGGTGATGGGGTGGTTAGTTGTGGCAGTTGAGGTGGATGAGTGTTGGTTGTGGTTGAGAATGATGGTGCTGTGTGTGGTGGGGATGGTGGGTGTGGTAGTCGATAATGGTAGCGGCTATGATTGAGGATGATGGTGGTGGCGATGGTGGTTGAGTATGGTTGTCACGACCCTAGTTCTCCCTCCGTGAACTGTCGTGACGGCACCTAGTCCCTACGACTAGGTAAGTCTAAGCAATTGCGGAAAAAGGAAATAAAATACAAAACTGGCAAATTTCGAGTAAAAGTATAAATAAAGAGTTTAGAAATGCCGCTCGGCATATACAATAGATGCTCACAATACTGAAAACAACTTCCCAAAACCCGGAATCTCATGAATTACAAACTAGAGGAAATACGAAATGTTCTACTCCAGAAGTCTACACAAAGTAAGTACAGAAGGTCTATAGCTAAAAGAGGGAATAGAAAGGGACTCCTCGGTCTGTGGACGCGGCAGATATACCTCGAAGTCTCTGAGAATCGCCTCGTCTCACTGATAGTATGGCTGAGCAGAAGAACCTGGATCTGCACACGAAAAACATGTGCAGGAAAGGCATGAGTACACCACAGCAGTACCCAGTAAGTGCCAAGCCTAACCTCGGTCGAGTAGTGACGAGGAAGGTCAGGGCCCTACTAGTTTTATATATATATATATATATATATATATATATATATATATATATAAACGAGGTAAAACAGTATGAAGTACGACAGTATAGTTAGAGACACTAACAATTGATAAAGAGTAAAATCACAGACAGAATATGCTCAGTACACAGAGATAGCAACAGGGGATCTCCCAGGATATCGTCCCGTAGTCCCAAACATAAATGTACAGAGGATCTCCCGGAATATCGTCCCGTAGTCCTAATCATAAATATACAGGGGAAAACTCCCGAAATACCAATCCGTAGTCCCAAAGTAATTATCCAGTATAAGGGAATCTACCGGGTGTTGTCCCGTAGTCCCAAATATAAATGTGCAGGGGGATCTACCTGAATACCGATCCGTAGTCCCAAATAAAACATGCAGGGGGATCTACCGAAATACCGATCCGTAGACCCAAAGTAAACACACAACAGTCTGAAGAAGGAATCTACAGTTCTATTCAAGTTCATAACAAGAAAAGCAGAGATTTCAATTCTAAACATGCTGCAATGAATTCAAGTAGACAGTTTAAGCAGATAGTACAGTTAAGTCACTTAAGCATGCTTTCCTAAGCTAAACACTTGGCTTTAAATACAAGTAGTGTTCAACAAAATGGAAGCGTAGATATTTACTTAATGAAAATAGGGTTTTCCAACAATTAGCATGTGTACGCACTCGTCACCTCACGTACACGGCACTCATATAACAACAGAACCAAAATCCTAAGGGGGAGTTCCCCCCCCCCCCCCAAGGTTAGGCAAGACACTTACCTCGAACCAGCTCAAATCAACTCGAAATCACGTTCTTGCCACGAGTACCCGACTCCAAATGGCCCAAATCTATTCAAATTAATTGCATAATGTAAATATAACTTCAAGTAACTAATTTAACTAATGAAATCAAAGCTAAGACAAGAAAATAGAAAATGCCCAAAAATCCTCCCTGGGCCCTCGTCTCGGAATCGGGTATATACGGATTATGAACCCTCATTCACTCACGAGTTCACTCGTACCAAAATCATCAAAATCCAACCACTAAAACCCAATCAAAATCCAAAAACTTGGTTGGGGAACTTTTCCATATTTCTCTCAATTTTTCACCCCAAATTCGAAATTAAATGACAAAACTAATATTAGATTGATGGAATACAACTAGAAAGGGTTAAGGAATCGTTACCCACTGATTTCCTCTTCAAAATCCTCCCTAAATTGCCTTACCCCGAGCTCCAAATTGATTTTCCAAGTTATGAACTCAAACCCTCGATTTTTCATACTTCTGCCCAGCGATTTCCGCTTGTGCGACCATGGGACCGCACCAGTGGTCCCACTTCTGCGGCTGGGGACTCGCACTTGCGAGTTTTCATTTAACGGTCATAGCCCGCACCTGCGCTGCCTTCTCCACAGATGCGGTCCGCTTCTGCGGTCCAATAACCACATCTGCGGTCACTGGCGAACAATGCCAGAATCGCACCTGCGACTCACTCCACCGCACATGCGGCCTGCACCTGCGGGCTCTTCACCGCAGGTTCGAAAATACCAGAAGCAGCAGCCTTCAGATTTTACCTAAGTCCACAATCACCTCCATTAAGCATCCGAAACTCACCCGAGGCCCCCGGGACCTCAACCAAACATGCCAACCAACCCTAAAACATCATACGAACTTAGTTCAACCCTCGAATCACATCAAATAACGCTAAAGCCATGAATCACCCTCCAATCCATACCTAAAGAACTTGAACTTTCAAGAAACCTACAACCGATGTCGAAACCAACCAAACCAAGTCCGACTGACCCCAAATTTTTCACAGACATCACATCCAACACTACGGAGCTGTTCTAACTTTCAGAATCGGATTCCGACCCCAATATCAAAATCTCACTATCGAACCGAAAACTTCAAAAATTCAACTTTTGGCATTTCAAGCCTAAATAAGCTACGGACCTCCAAAACACAATCTGAACACGCCCCTAAGCCCAAAATCACTCAACTGAGCCAACGGAATTGACGGAAATCCATTCCGAGGCCATATTCACACTACTCCAACTACGGTCCAAATTCTAAAGCTTAAGCTCTCCTTTAGGGACTAAGTCTCCCAAAACACTTCGAAACTCAAAACGAATCTTCCCGATAACTCACAATTGCAGAAACAAACACGAGGAGAGCAGTTAAGAGGGGATCGGGGCGTTAATTCTTAAAACGACTGGCCGGATCGTTACATCCTCCCCCTCTTAAAACATTCGTTCATCCTCGAACAAGCATAGAGACATACCTGAAGTGGTGAAAAGATGAGGGTAAAGGCTGCGCATATCCTTCTCGGTCTCCCAAGTCGCCTCCTCGACCGGCTGACCCTGCCACTGAACCTTCACTGATGCAATGTTCTTTGACCTCAACTTTCGAACCTGCCTGTCCAATATTGCCACTGGCTCCTCAACATAGGATAAATCCTTGTCCAACTGGACTGAACTCAAATCCAACACGTGTGACGGGTCACCGTGATACTTGGAGCATCGAAACATGAAATACCGGATGAACTCCTGCCAAGCTGTGAGGTAAGGCAAGCTCATAAGCAACCTCCCCAACACGTCGCAATATCTCAAAAGGACCAATAAACCTCGGACTCAATTTTCCTTTCTTCCCAAATCTCATAACGCCCTTCATAGGCGAAACCCGAAGCAAGACCCGCTCTCCAACCATATAGGAAACATCACGAACCTTCCGGTCCGTATAACTCTTCTGTCTGGACTGGGCTGTATGGAGTCTATCCTGAATAACCTTAACCTTCTCTAAGGCATCCTGAACCAACTCTGTGCCCAATAATCTAGCCTCACCCGGCTCAAACAAACCTACCGGGGATCTATAACGCCTACCATATAAAGCCTCATACGGTGCCATCTGAATGCTGGACTGATAACTGTTGTTGTAGGCAAACTCCGCCAGTGGCAAGAACTGATCCCAAGAACCTCCAAACTCCATCACACACGCACGGAGCATATCCTCAAGAATCTGAATAGTGCGCTCGGAATGTCCGTCCGTCTGGGGGTGAAATGTTATGCTCAACTCCACCCGAGTACCCAACTCATGCTGTACGGCCCTCCAGAAACGTGATGTGAACTGAGTACCTCTATCTGGAATGATGGAAATTGGAATACCATGCAGACAAACAATCTCCCGGATATAAATCTCCGCAAACCGCTCCGAAGAATAGGTAGTACACACAGGAATGAAGTGCGCAGACTTGGTCAGCCAATCCACAATCACCCACATGGCATCGAACTTCTTCAGAGTTCGTGGTAGTCCAACTACGAAGTCCATGGTGATCCGCTCCAACTTCCACTCCAGAATCTCTATCTGCTGAAGCAAGCCACCCGGTCTTTGGTGCTCGTACTTTACCTGCTAACAATTGAGGCACCAAGCTACAAACCCAACTATATCCTTCTTCATTCGCCTCCACCAATAGTGCCGTCTCAAATCCTGGTACATCTTCGCAGCACCCGGATGGATGAAATACCGCGAACTATGGGCCTCCTCTAGAATCAACTCCCGAAGCCCATCAACATTGGGTGAACATACCCGACCCTGCATCCTCAATAACTCGTCATCACCAATAGTCACATCTCTGGCATCGCCATGCAGAACCTTGTCTTTGAGGACGAGCAAATGAGGGTCATCATACTGACGTTCTCTGATACGATCAAATAAGAAAGACTAAGAAATCACACAAGCTAGAACCCGACTAGGCTGCAAAATATCCAATCTCACAAACTGGCTGGCTAAGGCCTGAACATCCATCGCCATAGGCCTCTCCACTGCTGGCAAATAAGCCAAACTCCCCAAACTCTCCGCCCGGCGACTCAAAGCATCGGCCACCATATTGGCCCTGCCCGAGTGATACAAGATAGTAATATCATAGTGCTTTAGCAACTCTAACCACCTCTCTGGCGCAAATTAAGGTCCTTCTGCTTGAACAGATGCTGCAAACTCTGGTGATCAGTATAGATCTCACAAGGAACACCGTACAAGTAATGACGCCAGATCTTCAAGGCGTGAACAATAGCAACTAACTCGAGATCATGAACATGATAATTCTTCTCATGTACCTTCAACTGTCTGGACGCGTAGGCAATCACACTACCATCCTGCATCAACACCGCTCCAAGGACAATCCTCGAGGCATCACAATAGATAGTATAAGACCCCGAACCTGTAGGCAATACCAAAACTGGGGCTGTAGTCAAAACTGTCTTGAGCTTTTGGAAGCTCTCCTCACACTCTTCTGTCCACTAGAACGGAGCACCCTTCTGGGTCAGCCTAGTCATAGGTGTTGCAATAGATGAAAATCTCTCAACAAATCGACCGTAATAACCCGCCAAGCCAAAAAAACTGCGGATCTCTGTAGCTGAGGATGGTCTGGGAAACCTCTGCACTGCTTCCACTTTCTTCGGATCCACCCTTATCCCCTCACTCGATACAACGTGACCCAAGAATGCCACGGAATCCAACCAAAACTCACATTTCGAGAACTTTGCATATAATTTCCTTTCTCTCAAAGTTTGAAGCACTGTCCTTAGTTGCTGCTCATGATCTTCCCGACTCTGGGAGTATACCGCAATGTCATCAATAAAGACAATGACGAATAAGTCGAGATATGGCCGGAATACGCTGTGCATCAAATGCATGAAGGTTGCTGGGGCATTGGTCAGCCCAAATGACATAACAAGGAACTCGTAATGACCATACCGAGTCCTGAAGGTAATCTTCGTGATATCTGGCTCCCGAATCTTCAATTGATGATGACCTGAACGCAAGTCA
Source organism: Nicotiana attenuata (assembly GCF_001879085.1). Classification (NCBI taxonomy): domain Eukaryota; kingdom Viridiplantae; phylum Streptophyta; class Magnoliopsida; order Solanales; family Solanaceae; genus Nicotiana; species Nicotiana attenuata. The sequence continues at coordinate 71,851 of NW_017673815.1, forward strand.
ATCTTAGAAAACACACGGGCACCCTGTAACTGATCAAATAGGTCATCAATATACCGGTTCTTCACTGTAACCTTGTTCAACTGGCGATAATCAATGCGCATATGAATAGAACCATCCTTTTTCTTCACAAACAAGACAGGAGCACCCCAAGGTGATACACTGGGCCGAATAAAACCCTTATTAAGCAATTCCTGCAACTGCTCACTCAACTCCTTCAACTCAGGAGGAGCTATACGGTACGGAGGAATAGAAATGGGCTGAGTGCTCGGCAACAGATCAATGCCAAAATCAATATCTCTATATGGCGGCATTCCCAGAAGATCATCTGGAAATACATCAGAGAAATCCCGTACTACTGGGACTGAATCAACTGTAGGGGTATCAATACTGGTATCTCTCACATAAGCTAGATACGCGTCACACCCCTTCTCAACCATTTGCTGAGACTTAAGGAATGAAATAACTCTACTAGAAGTGTGATCTAAGGTACCCCTCCACTCTACTCGCAGTACACCTGGCATAGTCGGCGTCACAATTTTGGCGTGACAATCAAGAATAGCAAAATGGAGCGACAACCAGTCCGTGCCCAAGATAACATCAAAGTCTACCATGCTAAGAAATAATAAATCGGCTCTGGTCTCAAAACCACTAAGAGAAATCAAACACGACAGGTAAATGCGATCCACAACAAGAGAATCTCCCATAGGAGTAGAAACATAAATAGGGGAACTCAAAGAATCCTGAGATATGCCCAAAATGCGGGGCAAAATAAGAGGACACATAAGAATAAGTGGAGCCTGGATCGAATAAAACTGATGCATCTCTATGACAAACTAGGACAATACCTGTGATCACAGAATCGGAGGCGACAACCTCGGTACGGGAAGGAAGAGCATAGTATCTGGCCTGGCCTCCCCCTCTAGGGCGACCTCTACCTCTCCGACCTCCACCTCTAGCTGGTTGGGTAGGTGGGGTAGCAACCGGTGCTGTCATAGCCTGGGAACTCTGCGGAGCACGCTGTGGCTAAGAAGTCTGTGGAGGCGCACCCCTCCTAAGTCTGGGGAAATCCCTCACCATATGGCGTGTGTCTCCACACTCAAAACAAACTCTAGGAGGATGCGGCGGCTGTGACTGGCTCGAGCCAGGTCTGCTGGACTGACCACTGAAAGCACCTCGTGCAGGAGGCGCACTGGATACTGGAGGTGCATAATAAGGCTCCTGAGGTCTAGGAGGAGCTGGAATACCACTGGCTGCTGGAAGAGATGAATGAACGGGGCGACTCATATAACCCCTACCATGACGACCTGCAGCTGGGGCACGGGCACCAGAGAAATGACCCGACTCTCGAGACCTCTTGGCCTCCCTCTCCTCTCTGTCCCGAGCATGTATACCCTCTACTCTCCTAGCAATGCTCACCACCTGCTGGTAAGAAATATCCATCTCCAACTCCCGGGCCATGCTGGATCTGATGCTGGGAATAAGCACTTCAATAAACCGGCGAACTCTCTCGCGAACAGTAGAAACCAAGGCAGGTGCATGCCTAGCCAAGTCAGTGAAATAGATTGCATACTCCAAGACAATCGTAGTACCCTGGCGCAAATGCTCAAACTCTACGCGCCATGCGCCCCTAAGGCTCTGAGGGACATACTCTCTCAGGAACATATCTGAAAGCTGAGTCCAAGTCAGGGAAGATGGATCAGTTGGACTGTCCAACTCATAAGTACGCCACCATTGATAGGCGGCTCCTCGAAGCTGGAAGGCAGTGAAAGAAACCCCACTTGATCCTGATATACCCATGGTACGGAGGATACGGTAGCACTCCTCCAGAAATCCCAGAGCATCATCTGATGCTAGACCACTGAATGTAGAAGGCTGGTACTTCTTGAACCTCTCAAGCCTCCTTTGCTCCTCCTCTGAAGCTACTGCCCTCTCCTCGGGCTGAGCTGGGGCTGCGGACGGTACCGCTATAACCTCTGGGACCTGCTCAACATGCACTCGCTTTTCAGGAGTGCGGGCGGTGGGAGTCTGTGCTCCTCCCCCGGCCTGAGATGTGGCTGCAGCAAGGGGAAGCAACCCTGCCTGAGCTAGAGTGGTGTACATACTCATGAACTGTGCAAGGGTCTCCTGAAGAGTTGGAATGGTAGTAGCAGTAGGCGTATCAGGTGCCTGGACTCCGGCTGGAGCTGCTGGTGGCTCGTCGGTGACAGCTCGCATGGGTGCTCTGGCTGTACCACGTGCGCGTCCTCGGCCTCCACCCCGGCCCCGACCTCTGCGGCTCTAGCAGGGGGCACAAGTGCCTGATCATCTCCGGTAGCACGTGTCCTCACCATCTGTGGGAGAATAGAAGACAGAAGTTTAGAATTTCGATACCAAAAATCTTGCACGACAAGGAAATCAAATGAAGTGGAATGTTCCTAACAGTTACATAGCCTCTCGTAGATAAGTACAAACGTCTCCGTACCGATCCGCGAGACTCTAATAAACCGGCTTGTGATTCATGACTCCTATGAACCTAGAGCTCTGACACCAACTTATCACGACCCTAGTTCTCCCTCCGAGAACTGTCGTGATGGCACCTAGTCCCTACGACTAGGTAAGCCTAAGCAATTGCGGAAAAAAGATATAAAATACAAAACTGGCAAATTTCGAGTAAAAGTATAAATAAAGAGTTAAGAAATGCCGCTCGGCATATACAATAGATGCTCACAATACTGAAAACAACTTCCTGAAACCTGGAATCTCATGAATCACAAACTAGAGGAAATACGAAATGTTGTACTACAAAAGTCTACACAAAGTAAGTACACAAGGTCTATAGCTAAAAAAGGGAATAGAGAGGGACTCCTCGGTCTGCGGACGCGGCAGATATACGTCGAAGTCTCTGAGCCGAAGAACCTGGATCTGCACACGAAAAACATGTGCAGGAAAGGGCATGAGTACACCACAGTGGTACCCAGTAAGTGCCAAGCCTAACCTCGGTCGAGTAGTGATGAGGAAGGTCAGGGCCCTACTGGTTATATATATATATATATATATATATATATATATATATATATATATATATATATATATATATATATGAGGTAAAACAATATGAAGTGCGACAGTATAATTAGAGACACTAACAGTTGATAAAGAGTAAAATCACAGGCAGAATATGCTCTGTACACAGAGATAGCAACAGGGGATCTCCCAGGATATCGTCCCGTAGTCCCAAACGTAAATGTACAGAGGATCTCCCGGGATATCGTCTCGTAGTCCGAATCATAAATATGCAGGGGAAAACTCCCGGAATACCAATCCGTAGTCCCAAAGTAAATTATCCAGTACAGGGGAATCTACCGGGTGTTGTGCCGTAGTCCCAAATATAAATGTGTAGGGGGATCTACCGGAATACCGATCCGTAGTCCCAAAGTAAACATGCAGGGAGATCTACCGGAATACCGATCCGTAGTCCCAAAGTAAACACACAACTGTCTCAAGAAGGAATCTATAGTTCTATTCAAGTCCATAACAAGAAAAGCAGAGATTTCTATTCTAAACATGCTGCATAGAATTCAAGTAGACAGTTTAAGTAGATAGTACACTTAAGTCACTTAAGCATGCTTTCCTAAGCTAAGCAGTAGGCTTTAAATACAAGTAGGTGTTCAACAAAATGGAAGCGTAGATATTTACTTAATAAAAAAACAGGGGTTTTCAACAATTAGCACGTGTACGCACTCGTCACCTCACGTACACGACACTCATATAACAACAGAGCCAAAATCCTAAAGGGGAGTTCCCCCACACAAGGTTAGGCAAGCCACTTACCTCGAACCAGGTCAAATCAACTCGAAATCACGTTCTTGCCACGAGTACCCTACTCCAAATGGCCCAAATCTATTCAAATTAATTGCATAATCTAAATATAACTTCAAGTAACTAATTTGACTAATGAAATCGAAGCTAAGTCAAGAAAATAGAAAAATGCCCAAAAATCCTCCCCGGGCCCACGTCTCGGAATCAGGTATAAGTTACGGATTATGAACCCCCATTCACTCATGAGTTCACTCGTACCAAAATCATCAAATCCGACCACTAAAACCCAAAAACTTGGTTGGGGAACTTTTCCATTTTTCTATCAATTTTTCACCCCAAATCCGAAATTAAATGACAAAACCAAGATTAGATTGATGGAATACAACTAGACAGGGTTAAGGAATCGTTACCCACTGATTTCCTCTTCAAAATCCTCCCAAAATCGCCTTACCTCGAGCTCCAAATTGATTTTCCAAGTTATGAACTCAAACCCTCGATTTTTCATACTTCTGCGCAGCGATTTCTGCTTGTGCGACCATGGGACCGCACCTGCGGTCCCGCTTCTGCGGCTGGGGACTCGCATTTGCGAGTTTTCATTTAACGGTCATAGCCCGCACCTGTGCTGCCTTCTCCTTAGATGCGGCCACTTTCTGCGGTCCAATAACCGCATCTGCGGTCACTGGCCAACAGTGCCAGAATCGCACCTGCGACTCACTCCATCGCACATGCGGCCTGCACCTGCGGGCTCTTCACCGCAGGTGCGAAAATACCATAAGCAGCAGCCTTCAGATTTTGCCTAAGTCCACAATCACCTCTGTTAAGCATCTGAAACTCACCCGAGGCCCCCGGAACCTCAACCAAACATGCCAACCAACCCTAAAACATCATACGAACTTAGTTCAACCCTCGAATCACATCAAATAACGCTAAAACCACGAATCACCCTCCAATCCATACCTAAAGAACTTGAAATTTCAAGAAACCTACAACCGATGCCGAAACCAACCAAACCAAGTCCGACTGACCCCAAATTTTTCACAGACGTCACATTCAACACTATGGAGTTGTTCTAACTTTCGGAATCAGATTCCGACCCCGATATCAAAATCTCATTATTGAACCGGAAACTTCAAAAATTCAATTTTTGGCATTTCAAGCCTAAATAAGCTACGGACCTCCAAAACACAATTCGAACACGCCCCTAAGCCCGAAATCACTCAACGGAGCTAGCGGAATCGACAGAAATCCATTCTGAGTCCGTCTTCACACTGCTCCAACTATGGTCCAAATTCTAAAGCTTAAGCTCTCCTTTAGGGACTAAGTGTCCAAAATACTCCGAAACTCAAAATGAATCTTCCCGAAAACTCACAATAGCAGAAACAAACACGGGGAAAGCAGTTGATATGGGATCGGGGCGTTAATTCTTAAAACGACCGGCCAGGTCGTTACAATGGTGGTGGTGGCAGTGGCAGCGGTATGGTAGTAGTTGATAATGGTAGGTGGTGGCGGCAGTTAATAATGAATATGGATGATAACATCTTAATGAAATTAAGTCTCTGTTATAGATCTTAATCATACAAGCCTATTCAGACCCATTAAGTGGTTGTGAAGTAAAAAAAAATAAAACATACTTAATGGTTAAGATCGGAATAATTAAGATTCAGACATTAAAAACAAACGCACTTAATATTTGAGATCTGAATGATTAAGATTCAGACCTCCATTAAGTGCAAACAAACGAGACCTAAGACAGTCGCGCTATAGGTAATAGGTATGGTATACGAAAAATCTCCCCCACCTATATAGAACCTGAATTTTAGAAGTTAAGAGTTAACAGCTACAAGAGCATAATGGATGAGAAATTTATGTAGACAGTATCAGTTAGTTGGGATTATGTTTTAGTCATGTGAGTAAATTTCTAATGCTCTTTAATTTGTATTTTTACTTTAAATTTGTACATTATTGTAAATGAAAAGTGATAGAAATTCATACAGCATCATAGTTAAAGCGTAAAAATTGCACGGGGCGTCCTATTTGGTCGCTCTCATTTAGCCTATACCCATTTTTTTTAAAAGTTTTAACTTGTACCCACTTTTTAAACAACTTCAGCCCCCTTTCTCCTCCTCCTTCGTTTTCTTCTTCTTCTTCTTCTTCTTCTTCTTCTTCTTCTTCTTCTTCTTCTTCTTCTTCTTCTTCTTCTTCTTCTTCTTCTTTCTTCTGCTGCTGTTGGTGCTGCTATGAAACTTCAGTTCATGGGATGATTGCCATAAGTATGTTTATCAGATTATTTGAAAACAAATTATAAATAATTACGTAAGTTAGTAGACGATAATTTGTGAATATTTCCACGTACGGGAAGTTTAAGGTCACACTTAATGATCTTTTCATGATAATTCTGTTCTTTTCACGTTTATTTGTTTCCGAATTTTATGATTTAGATATTGTTGGCAATCTGATTATTTTATAGTAGTCTGATTATAACAAAACTAATGAATCCAGGACAAAAAAAACTTCAGCTTATTTAGTGCTGAACTTTTTACAAATGAATTAAATAACCTCAGCATCTTCTGCTGAAGTTTTTGAAAAAGCTTATCCAGGACAAAAAGACTTTAGCTTATTTAGTGCTGATGTTTTTATAAATGAACTAAATAACTTCAACATCTTCTGCTGAAGTTTTTGAAAAAGCTTAATGACAAAACTAATGAATCCAGGACAAAAAAAACTTCAGCTATTTTAGTGCAATTACAAACAAAAACTTCAGCAAATAGAGAACAAAACTTCAGCAACTATGCTTAAGTTCAGCAATTACAAACAAAAACTTCAGCAAATAGAGAACAAAACTTCAGCAACTATGCTTAAGTTCAGCAATTACAAACAAAAACTTCAGCAAATAGAGAACAAAACTTCAGCTACTATGCTTAAGTTCAGCATTTACAAACCAAAACTTCAGCACACTTGCTACTTCATGCCCGTCTACTAGAATGCTGAAGTTTTGCGTGATTGCCTTTGCTACTTCAGCCCCGTATGCTGAAGTTACGCGAAAAAGTGGGTACGCTTGCAATTTTTTTTGTAAAACGGGCACAAGTTAAAACGTGACCCAAAAAACAGGTATAGATGCAAATGCCCCAGTTAAAGCATAGTGCAACCCAGTTGACTTAAATTAGTTTCATGTCCATCTCCTCCAAACTTAAACTCTTTATTAAGTTGCTTTAACCATATAAGCTTGCATAGCTAAAGCCATTGGCTCCATACTCTACTTATGCATTTGATCACCATGTCCAAATTATTTGTGCTTTTTGAAGATATTAAATTTCATCGAATTAATACTACTATTCCGAGGTTATTTTTTTGGGAAAAATTTCTTGTTGCGTTCACATCAGAATACTCAACAATATGTAATTGTCCTCTGTCCTCATATAACATATCTTGCCTGAAGGACGCTTGATAGTCAAGACGAACCTACTTTTTTCGTCGACCAAAACCTACTTAAAAAAGGGGGGAAATCTCTTCTCTAGTTAGGCCACAAGATTTTAGCTATGAACAACAGAACAAGTTCAACAGTAAAAACACATTAATAAGTTGAGTCCAAAAGTGAGACAAAACTTTCCACCTTTCAGACAATCTCTCCAATGGATCCCCTCACCCTCCTCCGGGAGTACACCATCCGAAACGAGCTCCACAAAATCGTCCGTATCGGCGACGACTACCGTTTCGGCAACGACTACTCTTTCCCCTGCACCATCGAAACAGCTTACCGCTCTAAGCACGTGCAAGCCAATCGCTACACTCTCGAAACCCTAATCAACTTCATCACCAATCACCACCTCAAACACACCGATTACATCCAGCAATCACGCTCCCTTCGTATCCCCGCCGTCACTCTCCCTGATCGTAAACCCCTCCTCGATTATCTCACCGGAAAAACTGCCTCGTCCGACTCCATTGAATTCCTCAAATTCCCTCAGCCCAATGAAACTACGGTTCCTATTTCTGTTTCTGCTGCTGGTCTTGGTAACGATGACAATTTTTTAACGGACGTTAGGGTTTTGGAAAATCGAAACCCGATTGAGCTGATTAGAGCTGCAGAGAAGCCTTTGAAGGATAGGGAGTCGATTTTGATGTGTAAGAACCGGGATTTTTACAGTGTTTTTACGGCGGCGTTGCGTAGAGATGAGGAGCGGCAGCGGGCAGAGTCTTTGCAGAGAAAAGACGGTTTGGTAGCGAAGAATCGGATAGAGAGAGCGGGGTTTGGCGGTGGTGATGAATTAGGGTATGATGGTGGGCCCAAGGCGAAAATGCATTTGAAGGGAAGCAAGATAGGGGAGGGTGTTCCGATCATTTTGGTTCCCAGTGCGTTTTCGACTTTGATTACTATTTATAATGTGAAGGAGTTTTTGGAGGATGGGGTCTTTATACCAACTGATGTGAAATTGAAGCAGATGAAGGGGACGAAACCGGATTGTATAACGGTGCAGAAGAAGTTTAGTAGGGATAGGGTAGTTACAGCCTATGAGGTGAGGGATAAGCCTTCTGCACTGAAGGCGGAGGATTGGGATCGTGTGGTGGCGGTTTTCGTGTTGGGGAAAGAATGGCAGTTCAAAGATTGGCCCTTTAAGAATCATGTTGAGATCTTTAACAAGAGTAAGTTTTGAATGATTATGTGCAGCTGAATTATTGCCAAATTGTTTGCAAAATGATGATAGCTTCTTGCAACAGTAGTTCTGAAACAGATCAGAGGAATCTTGCTAAGACTAAAAAGTAGTGATTGTTTTTGGGGTTAATTTTTACTTAGAATCTGAAGTTAGATTTTATACTTAATGCAATATCCATTTCCTGGCCATTGTTGCAGTTGTAGGATTTTTCTTGCGTTTTGAGGATGATAGCGTGGAGTCAGCGAAGACCGCAAAGCAATGGAATGTCAAGATTATTTCGGTTAGCACATTAATGATTGTCCATTTAGTCCTTATCCTTAAAACTGTCAATTATATGCTATGACGACAATTTTGCATATTATTTTGTATGGTTGTTGTCTTACCAAATACTGTCAATTGAATTTGCAGATAAGTAAAAACAAACGTCACCAGGACAGAGCTGCAGCACTTGAGGTGTGGGAGAAACTTGAAGAATTTATGAGGTCTCGCTCACATTGATGCATGTTGAGGCTCTAGGTAGACAACTTGATTAACCCTTGCTCAAAAAAACAACTTGATTAACCTAATCTTTTCAAATTTGAGAAGCTAAATGATTGGTATTTTGCTTCCTTTGAATATTACGATTATATTTATCCGGTTGAAGGTTCGAGTCTAAGGAGGTTTTGATGCTCTAAAATGCTATTAAACTCTTTCTAATAGTTATGCTGGTTTTGGATAGTTGACTGTGTTTTATTAGTATCTTTGAATTAAAGATGTTTGGAACTTGTATTATTTTCTTAGTCATTTCCGTACAAAAGGGGATCCTTGGCGTAACTGGTAAGTTGCCTCCATGTGACCAGGAGGTCACGGGCTCAGGCCGTGGAAACAGCCTCTTGCAAAAATGCAGGGTAAGGCCGGGTACAATAGACCCTTGTGGTCCGGCCCTTCCCCGGACCCCGCACATAGCGGGAGCTTAGTGCACAAGACTGCTCTTTTAGTCATTTCTGTACAGTAGGAAATTAACTATCTCCTTTATGGTAAGCCATATTTACCTTGCGCCATGTGCTGATTTCAGTTAGGTCCAAATGTATCATTGGCCTCTTTGTCATCTGAAATGATTCTTGTTTCCCAATCAACGGAGATAAATATAAGAGTTACTTTTTAAATGGAGCATGATGGATATAGAGGATTCCATACTAGTTTGGGATTGAGAATTGGCTGTAGTAGTTTCCGGCATGTAAAAGAGTGGTCTCACTGAGACATCATTTTGATTTTATTGGTACATCGCATTCTAGGTCTTTAATGGGTGAGATTTTGATTGATGATTTATTACAATTTGGCACCAGCGAGAGGGAACATGCTGTGATGAGGTCTTAGCCTAGATCTTTAAGGTTGAGGTCGCGAGAAGAATAAATATTATGTCAGAGCTGTAGCAATATGGCTTTCTTTCGTCAAACTGGCATATTCGCTTTCATCTGCCTGTATGCGAGTAGGTTCGTGTACGTTCCACCCATTGTTGCCATGAGTAGTACTGTTGTTTTTCTGGGGTAAAAAAGGACAGTCATGGTGCTATAGCTCCAGTTATTCTCTTCTTTGATTTATGCCATTTCTCATTCAGAAATTGGAGGTTATGTTGGAAGTTACTCTGATATTTTGGATGAAGTGAAATGTTCTTTCTTAGGCCTCCTCAATGCGTACTTTGTGGTTTTATACTCTACTTGTAAATTCCCAAACATTTAAAAAGAATATACACTTGAAAAAATGGCATTTTTACATAAAGGAAAGAAGAATCAATTTTACTGGCTTTAGATGAATCTTTGCTTATTTGGCGAGTTCTGATAGTGCCATAATACCGTCATTTAAATTTTGTTTACAGCCGTAGTAGGTTTAGTTTGGAATAAGCTACTTTTTGTCTACTTAAGGAAAACTTACCTGGTGGATAATAAGATGGGGCCAGGGATATTTATCAGAAAAAGGGATGAAGGTGGTGAGGATGCAATTCGTTTCATATATTGCATGAACTAAAAATGGATAGAATTCCTTTTCTCATTTTTAATTTTTGTGAAGGAAATGTGTCATGGAATGTAGTCCATGTTTCTGGTTAGTACGGTAAATGTCCAGCAAGGATAGTGACTCCCATATACGGAGAATTGGTCATAACCATGGTTATAGGTGATGGAGGAAGCATGAAAGTCTAATTTTCCTGTTTCCCCTACCATTTCCAATAAGAGATTGAATAAGATGGGACATCTTTTCGTCCGAGTCCACCCTTTTACCCCTGTTAGTCATGCCCAACAAAAAGATTCTGTCACGTCACTCTGCTGCTAGTTCCAGCGCGGAGGAGTGAGTTGTGACATTAATGCCAAAGTTTAATCAGTAAAAGTAGATTGTTACAAGAATTCGTGCGACTTTTTCCTGTGTTTAAGAGTAATGCAGCGTTAAGCTGATTCATAGCTATTTTCGTTGTTTTTCATTGTTTTTCTTTTGTAGTACAACATTTTAATGGTCAAGTATATTTTGTAACACTAGAATGCTTCAAGTAACATGATATCTTGATCTTGGTTGCACCAGGTGAAAGTAGATGACAAGTGGCCTACAAAACTGGACAGTGAAGACTCGACAAAACACAATAGACTTGTGAGCCTATAATGGGAATACAGTTGCGTCAGATGAATATCCTCCTTTGTAGGTTCTACGAGGTCTTCTATTGGGATATATGCACCCTTTGTTCTAGACGTGTGAATCCTGTGTAGGTATACCTTTCTTGTAGGCCAACAGAAATTATTTTACTAGTTCTTTTTTAATTTATTAATTTCTTTGAAAGTGAGGCTTTTTTCTGGGTGTTTGCAAATTGCTTTCTTGATAGCAAGATGCAAGCAGGTGATAGCTACGCTTTCTTTACACTCCCTGCTGCAGTTCCCCTCCTTGCGTCCTTCCGGGCCAAGAAAGAATATTCGAAAGATTAGTTAAACGATAGACTATTCACCTGAATGGATCCAACTAATGCGCACCAAAGATTGTAGAATATATATTAATAATATTGCTTGACGAAAGAATATACGATACAATGGCGAATTACCCTGGTAGAAAGCTGATTGCTGAATGCTGATATGAGCTAATGTTTAAAAAGTAAAAGCACTCTTCCGTAACAGACAGACAGGTTAGCTAACCATCAAGTATACAATAGATAAAAGACATTGGAAGTGTATGGAAGGTAAACAAAGTCAGGCCATGTTGATTATTGAAGCGTAGGAAGCAATAAAGAGAAAGCATAAAGAAAGAGGAGCTGCCATATTGGTTGAAGTTGCATCGTCGGAACCACCTTGTGATGACGGCACTGAATTAGACCCCCGTCCTGTCAACATTGTTGATCGCATTATGTTAAGCATTTTGTAAAACCAAAATTTGACTTTCTTGAAGTAGTGGCAGAATTATTTAAAAAGAAAAAAAGAAAAAAAAAAAAAAACTAGTGTAGCTAGTGCATAGAGAATTTGGTGGTCCAGCAGGAGAGCCAATTGGTGAACCAACTGTTCTTAGGGAGCAGTGTCAGGATTGTATGCTTTGTGTGTCTGAACTTTAGAATGAAACTTCTTCTTACCATTGCAGCGGCTAGCAGGTGGAGTCGGAACTTTGCAAGCAGTAGTGAGTGCCAAAGCCTGAGTCTGGTTAATATTGAGTCCCATGTTGGAGTCGCCCCCATTGAGGACCTGACACAAGCATTCTGGCCTTTTATCCACCACGGTGCTAAGCTGCGCGCAGCAACCTGAGAATTGTGGCGAGGAGTTCCCTGTAATGTAGGTCATGCAAGGTAACATGCTGACCAATACGTTCGTGCAGTCATCGCTTTCTTGAGCAGTTACTCCTGCCCAGATCATCGCCAGCACAATCAAGACTGCTCCCATTTCATTCCTTTGACTTGTCATTCCTGTGATACTCAGGAAACCTCGTAGAAATGACGAGAAAAGTGTTCTCTATCTAAGAAAGTTGATCACGTAATCTTGATCGAGAAAAACTGTGCTTGGTCTATATAGGAAAAAGGAGGTGGAAGACACGAAGAGTATTCAAAAGAACATATTTTGATATTGTCTACCATTAAAGAAAACAGGTTTTCACAGATAGACGTTGATATTCCTTTCGTATATTTTACATATGAATTAGGTAGAAGTGGACAAGTGGTTAGTTATATGGCTGACCAACTCAGGCCAACACTCTGTACCATGATTTGCTTGGTGGTAATAGAAAAACCTAAGGATTCTGCTCAGTGGCGAAGACCTTCAAGAACAAAGTGTAAATCTATCACATGCTTCTAACTTCTGAGTTCGGACTGTATCCACAATTTTCTTCAAATTTTTAGTAAATTAGACTTGGGCTAGGAGATCTCAAAAAAAAAAAAAAAAAAAAACTGTTC
>NW_017673815.1:84707-97581 GCF_001879085.1 Nicotiana attenuata
AAAAAAAAAAAAAAAAAAAAAAATCTGTTCTTCCCACTTCAAGATAATTGTAATTTAGTTCATTAACTTTTCAAATCATATTTGCTGCGTAGAGGAAGTTATAAATTGAAAGGAAAAACTTTAGGAATCTGTAATTAAGTTATATGATAACATCTCCATCTTTGGACCACTCTCTTTATTCTTCCTTTTTTTTTTCCACAAAAGTTCAGCTGTTTTTTGCAGCTTGAGCCATGATTCACTTCTTTTTCCTCTCTTCAAACTTAATCCTGAAGAAAATTTATTGTTCTTTTCGAGACTATTCCCCCGAAACCATTTTAAATTGTTTTTTAGGTGCTAGTATTGCCTAATTATCGTCATGCCTAAATTCCTAATATTGCCTATGGATATATATGAGTTACAGAGAGCAAATTCGTGCTGAAAGCTCAAACACAAATGTTCAAACTTTTGGAGTGCATTGCTAGGACAGTACAAACACAACTGGCAAACTGAAAAGGATACACAATACAAGTAGTAACATAATTCGCTTCACATGACAGTACATTAATACATTACTTCTTTGGAACTCCTAGACGAAACCATGAAAAGATAGAAGGCAGCAACAATTTGAAGAGGGAGATTATATTTAAGGGGCTTCCACCAGAGGTACTGCTGCTCCCTGTTGTCTTCGAGCCTGCTCAATTCATCAATAAATAAGATGTCATAAATAGACAATCATACATAATTAGTACTAGGATCTCATAAATATACAATCAAATAATTGTAGATGCTTAATAGTTGTAATTCGTGGATTATAATTAATCTTTGTTATTTTTCCTTTCTTCTATTTACTGTTTGCTTCCTAATAATTTTAGTACTTTAATTTAAAACAAATATCATCACCTATCATATATTTTCTCTTGATTAGGACATGAACTATGCTAAAAGGTTGACATACTCTGGTGAAATTACACTCGCAATCTATATATAGTTGTAAATTGCTTCAACTTTGTAGAATTAGGTAAAAGAATTGGTCTCAATACTCTGGTGCGTGCAATGTTCATGACTTGATTAATTACCTGAAAACGATGAACCAGTTTAAGAATCCGCTGTCCCGTCGTCGGAAGTACTGAACCCTCTGGCGAACCCACTGGAGAACCCATTGGCACTGGAGACATTGCCGGTCCATTACCAGCTGTATCAAATATTATTAGCAGAGAAATTATGCATCAATACCGAATTAGGGAAAACATTGAATAAATGTAAACTATATTCTATAAACACTTGTAGTACAAGTGCAATATGCATACCGACTTATAATTTCGATAGTGCATGTCTCAAAATCACGTTAATTTACTCCCTTCATTTCATTTATATTCCGCCAGTGTTGATTGAGCATAAAGTTTAAGAAAGAAAGACTTTTGACTCGTATCAAAAGTATCCTTAAAACTCGTGGTCTCATAAATGCCACGACATTTCTATGTCTATATAGGAGCTAGCATGTCATTAAGGGTATAATGAGAAGTTAAAAGTTTCCAAATATAAAAATGTGTCATTCTTTTTTTTTGGTATACACTAAAACAGAAAGATCAGAGTGAACTGATAATACATATTTCGTAAATCACTTACCATAACATCTACTAACAGGAGGAGTTTGCAGGTTGCATGCACCAGGCAGTGCAAGTGCAAGAGTTTGATTAATTTGGACGCCCAACGACGAACCACCTCCATTAGCAATGGTGCAAAGGCACCTGGGCTGCGACTGCAGCACACCAGACAGGGCGGAGCAGCAAGAGCTCGACGGTGTTTTTGAACTTCCAGTCACATAGCTAAGGCATGAATACATGCTAAAGAAGGCGTTCATGCAGTTGGATTGAGCCATTGCCCCTGTCGAAATCATGCTCACTATTGCAACTAAAGCCATGCAAATTTGAATCCCTCTCGATGCCATCTTTTGGTCTTGTGACAGATATGTTTATAATTAATTTCGCTCACAACAACTAGCTAGGGGAAAACAAAGAAAAATTAGAGCAGTTACTTTGCTTCTTAATTAATTTGGTGGAGTGGGGGGCTGGAGATTTATACATTTTGCTAGGGGGTGATTATTTGTTTTCTGGGTAGAGAAGGAAATATATTGGTTAACTAATAAAGATGTATGAGCTAAGATTTCCAATAACGTGTCACTAATCCGTATAGCATATGCATTGGCTGATGACCTAACTCCTAAGTAATAGAGTAGATAACTTTGTTGACTTATGTTATTATGTTGTTACCAATATAATCTCTCTTTTATTTGGGGTCTTCCACATAAAAAACATAGGACTAGCCGAGGCAGGAAATTACTATGTCGATAAGAATTTATAAAATATATGAAATGGAAAAACGCAATGAAGGAAAAGAGATGTATGTAAAAAAACAGAATATATAGATAAGCAATATATTTGAAACATTCGATAGTAGAGAATTCATTCAGCAGCAACCTTTTCCATTTACCTGCATGCTAAGAGTAAAAATCAGGTTCAAAGTACTTAAAGGACCAAATATACAGCAGAATTTCACTTTTTAGTTGATAATTCCTCTGACTTTTTACTAGACTTCAGACTGAGTTCAAAAAAGAAAAAACAAGAAAGGAATTAATACATCTAACTGATTAATTAAAACATACTACATCTATTATTATTATTATTATTATTATTATTATTATTATTATTATTATTATATAAAAGCACGAATATCAAAACACTAAATGTTAGACGACAAAAATATCCCCAAAATATTGATGGACTTTTATGCCCTTTAAACTAAATATAATTTCTTGAGAATACAATTTTATATTGGATAAAATAGTAATTAAACTTGACCGAATATTAATTTGTGTAATTCTTAGCACAATCAGTTTCCTACTTTTTAGATATTAGGTCCAACATAAATCCTTTAAGAAGTAAAACTTTGAAAGACTACGACTTAAAGTTGGAGGAAGATTAAAATTATAGGAAACGACTAATTCTACTTATGTTGCCTTAAAGACCAATTTTAATTATTTGTTATATTCCTATAACCAACATGGTCATGGCTACTGGAGGAGGATCGAGGTTCTTTATTTTTATTTTTTTGTAAATATTATTTTCTTAAAGAGATATATTCTGTGGTTTATAAAATTATAATATAAATCAATTAATAATGGATTGTTTAAAATTCGTATTGGATGCACCCTTCTATTATTAGAACAAGAGTCCAATTTTAACGTTTTAGCTATTTGAATTGTTATGTGATACGGGTTTGAAGTTTTAAATCTATACTAATTCTAAATGGATAAGAACACTGTAAATGGTTCTTACCTTAAGTTATATACAAACGTCTTCATTGGCGTATTACATTGTTATAAAGTTGACGCTCATAACATGTTAAAATTTCTTTATTTTTTTCCTATATTGCAATATTCATTATTGGAAGTTTTGGTTACGTTTTTCTTTTCTTTTGGTAACGCTAATCTGATTTAGTAAAGGTTTTAACTTTCTGTTGGAGATAATCCTATTAAAAGATTTGCTATCTTTGCTTGAAGAACAATGACCGCACATTCAATTCTCTCTATCTCACACAAGCTACGTGGCAAGCATGAATAAATTTAAAATTGTATGGTAAGCATGAGTAACTTTTATATTTGACTGTTTGTATCATATATTGTATTTCATTAATTAGTAATGCCAATTCAATAGTGAACAATATCGATGATATTCTTTTAAGGAAAAGTCTACTAAATTTTATAGTTATTTTGGTAAAATAAATAGAATAGATCTCTAATTAGATTCTACATCTGCATTTGGTGTTTTTCAATTGTAATTGCGTCATTCATGACAAATACTCGACAGACTTAAATCTACTTTAAATGTGCTTTTTTTTTTTAATGAACTAAGTTACTATATGGCAATCTGATGGTTTATTTGATGTTGAGGAGTAATAGTTATGTCTTGAAGCTCTGATCATTTCAAATTGATTTAGTTAAGTCTAAGAAAAAATCGACAATGGTTCAAGTCAGATATTTGGTTTCTTAACTTTAATGAATAGACGTGCTTTCTTTTCTTTTATGTATGGTACATGATACTAGCTAGAAAAAACTAATAATATACCAATACTCAATAATCTTTTGTATACGATCAAGTTGTAGAAGGTTAGATAGTGCTCTATACAAACTATAAACAACACTATTGTTGGTTTTATCCTTTGTATGCTAAATACATATATTCCTATGTTCGTTGTATTAGAAAGTGCTGATATAGAAAAGATGAAAATAGGACATATAAAATTTGACTGTCTGTCGGATAAACTTCAAGAAAGCAACAACGAATACAACTATGCAAGGTTGTGAGTGAGTACCGTGTTCGTTGTGTATTTTGCATCGAAAATGGACTCCTAACTTTATATTTTTCCTTTTTCCTTTTTGTATTTGTATTGGGTGATACCCTTTTTGCTTGAGCCCGACCGGGTTGGGTCCGGTCCGGGGCAAGTCGGGGCTTTCGAACCCGACCTGGATGCAAGGTAGAACGACGGCCACGTCAACAACCGAGGTCGAGTCATTTCGAGACCGTTGCAGAGCTCGATATGAGTCACCACCGGATGGAGAAACACACAAGGTCGGAAGCCGGACTCGTAACGGATAACCAAGCGTCGCCGGATATCTCGCCCAAACGTGATTTTCTCAACCACTTCAGGCCATTAAGGCGTAATTACAGGGATCCACGATGTAATTAATTTACCTACCTTATTTTTACCCTTAATCAGAATGTATAAAAGGGGAGAAGACCCCATAAAGAGGGGATCGGAAACCATTACACTACGGTACCATCTCTCTCAATTCTTGTACGCTATCAAGCACAATTGTTCTAAGCAATATTATATTCTGCGATTATTTACTTTAGCAGCAATTGTTGAGTCTTTATCTTTTATTTTTCTCAATCCAAACCTTTTGTATCTTTTAGTTCACGGATCCTTAAAACCCCATATAAATTCAATTGTTATCCGGATTCCAGGGTAAACAGTTTGGCGCCCACCGTGGGGCTAAGGATATTAGTGAGCTCTTTGATACTCTTTCTTGACGCATCACAGTACACTGGTTCTTTGCAAAAGAGTCCATCTTACATTCAAATTACCAACTCATAGAATGGCACAATCAATCAACAACGAACTTGAACAGCAGACAGGAAACAATGGAATGCCCGGGCTCGAAAACCCGATAGATGCCGATTCCCGGATGGCGCTCAACACTGATCAGGCCTCCGGATCATCACATAGCGTCCGGGGAGAGGACGATTCGAGGGCCCAGGCAGTCGGCGAAGAGACTATCAACCTTAAAATGATTTTTGACATGCTGCAAGCCCAGCAATCGGCTATAGCTCAGCTCCAGAGCCGGGTCCAGGAGCCTGTCAGGTCCGAGGAGGCTCCCCGTGCAGCTGCAATCATCAATCCGACCCCAGTACAGCCGGAACGGGGTGGGCCGGATGCTGATTCTGCGGTTCTTAGGAGGCTAGAAGAATTGACCGAACGAATCGAAAAGGGGGAGGAAAAGATCGAGGCCAACAATAAAAAAGTAGAAACATACAACTCCAGGGTCGACCAAATACCAGGTGCACCTCCGGTCCTGAAAGGCCTTGACGCTAAAAAGTTTGTACAAAAACCGTTCCCATCCAGTGCCGCCCCAAAACCTATCCCTAAGAAATTTAGAATGCCCGATATCCCGAAGTATAATGGGACCTCGGACCCAAACGAGCATGTGACAGCATACACATGCGCGATTAAGGGAAACGATCTCGAAGATGATGAAATCGAGTCAGTTTTGTTGAAAAAGTTTGGAGAAACCTTGTCCAAGGGGGCAATGACGTGGTATCATAACTTACCGCCAAATTCCATCGATTCGTTCGCCATGTTAGCCGATGCCTTCGTGAAAGCTCACGCCGGGGCGATCAGGGTAGAAACAAGGAAATCCGACCTATTCAAGGTCCGACAGCGCATAAACGAGACACTCCGGGAATTTGTGTCTCGATTTCAAATGGAGAGGATGGATCTTCCCCCAGTCACGGATGACTGGGCAGTACAAGCCTTCACTCAAGGATTGAACGCCAACAGCTCAGCCGCATCCAGGCAATTAAAGCAAAGTCTGATCGAGTTTCCAGCAGTTACGTGGGCAGACATCCATAACCGGTACCAATCGAAGATAAGGGTAGAGGACGACCACAGCGGAGCAAGTTCGGATTCACCATCCACACATAGGAATTTCGATCGACCTCGTAGGGAAAACTACAAAGATTCGAGACCAAACAAGGAAAGATATCGGCCGTATCAGGATGATAGGAGGCCTAAATTAACGAGGAACGACCGCGGCTATGAGAGGAACAGAAGACCGTTACCGAAGGCCCACCTCGGGAAAGCCGTCGATAGACAGGAAGCACCCCGATTGGCTGAATATAATTTCAGTGTCGATTCGGCTACCTTGGTGTCGGCGATCGGACGTATCAAAGAAGCCCGATGGCCCAAACCCGTACAGTCCGATCCATCGAGGAGGGATCCCAAGTTAATATGTAAGTACCACAACACACATGGCCACAGAATCGAAGATTGCAGGCAACTGCGGGAGGAAGTTGCCCGGTTGCTCGATGAAGGTTACCTTCGAGAATTTCTCAGTGATCGGGCCAAAAATCATTACGAAAATCGAGATCGACCAGCCGATAGGAAGGAACCCCGGCACACCATAAACATGATAATTGGAGGGGAAGACGCACCTCAAGTACCAATACTGAAACGTACCAAGATATCGATCACAAGGGAGAAGCGGATCAGGGATTATGCACCAGAGGGAACACTATGTTTTAGCAACGAGGAAATCGATGGACCAGCACAACCCCATAACGACGCTTTGGTAATATCCATGATGGTCCGAGACACTAAAGTCAAGCGTGTCTTGGTCGATCCCGGAAGCTCGGCTAACATAATTCGGTCGTGGGTCGTCGAACAGTTGGGACTGACAGGGCAGATAATTTCTGAGGTAAGAGTATTGAATGGATTTAATATGGCTACGGAGACAACACGAGGGGAAATAACTCTGATGATCGACGTGGGCGGAGTTACAAAAGCGACCAAGTTCTGTGTTATCAAGGGCGATATGAGGTACAACGCCCTGCTCGGAAGACCTTGGATACACGACATCGGGGCCGTACCGTCCGCGCTGCACCAAATGCTGAAATTCCCATCTGCCGAGGGGGTCATCACTGTGTACGGGGAGCAATGCGCCGCAAGAGAGATGTTCGCAGGCAAAATAGCAGTCAAAGTGTAAGCCTCCGGTAAAAGAGGCTGAACCAGAATCTACCTTCGGAGAAGACTTCTTCCTTCCCCGATCTTTCGTGACTCCGGATGAGTCCGATGCCACCAAATCAACGATCGAAGAGCTGGAACAGATCCCTATTCGTTCGAGTGCGCCAGACCGAAAGGTATACCTGGGCTCGGGTTTAACTACCGAGCTCAGGAAAAATTTACTTTCTTTTCTTACTGCTAACGAAGATGTATTTGCTTGGTCCCATTTGGATATGACAGGCATACCCCCGGAGGTCACGACTCACAAGTTGAGCACAGACCCAAAATTCCAGCCAGTCAAACAAAAGAGAAGGCCCCAATCCGAGGTCAAGCAGGCTTTCATCCACGAGGAGGTAACTAAGCTATTAAACATAGGGTCCATCCGGGAAGTTAAATACCCCGAATGGTTAGCCAATGTAGTTGTAGTACCCAAAAAGGGTAATAAATTAAGAATGTGTATAGATTATAAAGATCTAAATAAAGCTTGCCCCAAGGATTCCTTTCCTTTGCCTAACATCGATCGAATGATCAATGCCACGGCCGGCCACGAGACGCTAAGTTTTCTCGACGCCTATTCCGGATATAATCAGATCCGGATGGATAAGGACGATCAGGAAAAAACGTCCTTCATCACTAAGTATGGCACTTACTGCTATAACGTGATGCCCTTCGGGTTAAAGAACGCCGGGGCCACCTACCAACGCCTAGTTAACAAGATGTTCGAGAATCAATTAGGCAAAACCATGGAAGTTTATATTGATGATATGTTAGTTAAATCCCTGCGCGCAGAGGAACATCTTAGCCATTTGCAGGAAACTTTTGCTATATTAAAGCAATATAACATGAAGCTGAACCCGGAGAAATGCGCGTTCGGGGTCAGATCCGGAAAGTTCCTAGGATTTATGGTGTCCAACAGGGGAATCGAGATCAATCCGGATAAGATTAAGGCAATCGAGGACATAAAGATTGTCGATAACGTAAAGGCCGTCCAACGGCTCACCGGGCGCATAGCTGCTCTAGGCCGGTTCATATCCCGATCCTCGGAGAGGAGCCATCGATTTTTCAATCTTCTAAAGAAGAAGAATGATTTCACGTGGGGACCAGAATGCCAGCACGCCCTAGAGGAACTCAAAAGGTACCTTTCTAATCCACCTTTGTTGCATACTCCGAAAATCGGAGAGCCTCTATACCTATACTTGGCCGTATCGGAAGTAGCCGTCAGTGGGGTCCTAGTTAGGGAAGAACAGGGCACCCAGTTCCCCATCTACTACGTAAGTAGGACACTAGGGGAAGCGGAAACGAAGTATCCTCACCTAGAAAAATTGGCATTAGCCCTAATTAGTGCCTCAAGAAAATTGAAGCCATACTTCCAAAGTCACCCCATACATGTTGTAACTACATACCCATTAAGAAATGTCATGCATAAGCCCGAATTGTCCGGCCGGCTGGCCAAGTGGGCCATAGAGGTTAGCGAGTACGATATCCAATATCGACCTCGAACCTCGATTAAGTCGCAAGTATTGGCTGATTTTATCGCCGACTTCACTTCGACCCTTATTCCCCTGGCTGAAAAAGAGCTCCTGCTGAGCTCGGGAACTCCGTCCGGAGTATGGACATTGTTCACGGACGGAGCTTCGAACGTAAAGGGGTCGGGATTGGGGATCATACTAAAACCTCCGTACCGGGGACGTCATTAGGCAGTCTATACGGACGAGGAGGTTGACTACAATGAAGCCGAGTATGAGGNAATCGAAGGTCGGGACGTTCCGGCCGTACAACAAGCTTGTACGTAGTTACGGTTTACCAGCCTCCGACGCCGTCGGACCCGGACTGTAACAGGATAGTTAACTTTGCTACTACCCCAAAGACGTCCGGGCTCGTGGGGCCCCCCGGTCGGGGTTGCAAGCTATCTTCATCACCTGATGACGGAGGAAGACCGGGCTGCAACCGAGGCTGTAGATTGGACATGCCTTTTCAACGAAGCCCAACAGGCGCAGCTCAAGGTACTTGCTTCTTCCTTTATTTCTAATATTTTTGCCTTGTGATTCAGTACTGACTCTTTAGACTTTTTCTTTGCAGGCATCGGTGCTATATCACTCGATGTTCCTCCGGATCAAGGACAAAATGGAGACGGAGCGAGAGGGGCGCCGGGTCCTTGAAGAAAAGCTGCTAGAAAGCCGGACCGGATTGGACCTTTTGAACAAAGAGCACGCGTCCTGTGCTATCCGGCTGGAGGAAGCGAAGAAAGAGCTTGGTTATAAGCTAAGGGGGGTGCAAGCCGAGCTTAATCGGGTTAAGGCCGAGCTTGACGAGAGCAGAGCCGAACTTGATGAGAAAAAGAAGAAGAATGATTTCACGTGGGGACCAGAATGCCAGCACGCCCTAGAGGAACTCAAAAGGTACCTTTCTAATCCACCTTTGTTGCATACTCCGAAAATCGGAGAGCCTCTATACCTATACTTGGCCGTATCGGAAGTAGCCATCAGTGGGGTCCTAGTTAGGGAAGAACAGGGCACCCAGTTCCCCATCTACTACGTAAGTAGGACACTAGGGGAAGCGGAAACGAAGTATCCTCACCTAGAAAAATTGGCATTAGCCCTAATTAGTGCCTCAAGAAAATTGAAGCCATACTTCCAAAGTCACCCCATACATGTTGTAACTACATACCCATTAAGAAATGTCATGCATAAGCCCGAATTGTCCGGCCGGCTGGCCAAGTGGGCCATAGAGGTTAGCGAGTACGATATCCAATATCGACCTCGAACCTCGATTAAGTCGCAAGTATTGGCTGATTTTATCGCTGACTTCACACCGACCCTTATTCCCCTGGTCGAAAAAGAGCTCCTGCTGAGCTCGGGGACTCCGTCCGGAGTATGGACATTGTTCACGGACGGAGCTTCGAACGTAAAGGGGTCGGGATTGGGGATCGTACTAAAACCTCCTACCGGGGACGTCATTAGGCAGTCTATACGGACGAGGAGGTTGACTAACAATGAAGCCGAGTATGAGGCTATGGTTGCAGGTTTAGAATTGGCCAGGAGCCTCGGCGCCGAAGTGATCGAAGCCAAGTGCGATTCTCTTCTTGTGGTAAATCAGACGAACAAAACGTTCGAGGCCAGGGAGAGCCGGATGCAAAGGTATGTCGACAAACTCCAAAACACCTTGCACAAATTCAAAGAATGGACTCTCCAACACGTACCCCGAGATCAAAACAGCGAGGCCGATGCCCTCGCCAATCTGGGCTCGACAGTCGAGGACGACGAGCTCGAGTCCGAAAAGGTGGTACAGCTAATGAGGTCGGTCGTAGAAGAAGGGCACGCCGAGGTCAACTCAACTAGCCTTACTTGGGACTGGAGAAACAGGTATGTGGACTATCTAAAAACAGGAAAACTCCCACAGGACCCCAAAGAATCAAGGGCATTGAGAACAAAAGCGGCCCGTTTTTGTTTGGCCGAGGACGGAGTCTTATATAAAAGAACCTTCGGAGGACCACTCGCCATATGCCTTGGCCCCGGAGACACAGAGTACGTATTAAGGGAAATCCACGAAGGGTCATGTGGCAACCATTCAGGCGCGGATGCGTTGGTCCGAAAAATAATTCGAGCTGGATACTATTGGGTCAACATGGAACAGGATGCAAGGGAATTTGTACGAAGATGCGACAGGTGTCAAAGGCATGCGCCATTCATCCACCAGCCTGCTGAGCTGCTGCATTCGGTCATCTCCCCATGGCCTTTCATGAAATGGGGAATGGACATAGTGGGCCCGCTTCCTCGAGCTCCAGGTAAGGCTCAATTTATTCTTTTGGTTACTGACTATTTCTCCAAATGGGTTGAAGCGCAGGCTTACGAAAAGGTTCGAGAGAAAGAAGTAATCGACTTCCTTTGGGACCACGTCGTGTGTCGGTTCGGGATGCCTTCCGAAATAGTATGTTGACATGGAAACAGTTCGTTGGGAGCAAGGTATTCAAAATTCTTCGAGGATAACAAGATCAGAAGGGTATTTGTCAACCCCGTACATCCACGGAAACGGGCAGCTGAGTCGAATCAACAAGACCCATCGTTCAGAACCTAAAGAAAGGTTACAAGACGCAAAAGGAAAATGGAGAGAAAATGCCTGCCGAATCCTATGGGCCTACCGGCACAACCGAAAGGACTAGTACCGGGTCACTCCTTTCTCTTTGGTTACGGGAGCCGATGGCTTGATCCCAGTCGATGCGTGGGCGAACCCAGCGCAGATTCCGGTAATGCAACGAGGTTACCAACCACAGAAGCAATGCTCACCAGTTGGATCTTTTAGACGAAGGAGAGAGGCCGCATAGTTAAGGAAGTGGCAGCTCAGAAACACAAAGACGAGAGATTATTATAACCGAGGGACTCGTTTCGACTAACTTCAAATATAGGGGACTTGGTACTAAAGAAAGGTCACACTCAAACATCGAGAACCGCTAACGAAGGGAAATTAGGACGAACTGGGAAGGCCTTACAACCATTTTGAGATAACCGGAAAGGGTTCGTAAACAAGTTAGGACGATGATTGGGAAAGAACTACCCAATACTAGAATATAGGCCACTTGAAAGAGATACACTACTAAAAGGCTAAGTCTTCTTTTTCTTCTTCGCTTCCATAAATTTTTTTGAAGACTTGTCCGGTCCCTAACCGTGGCAAGGTCGATGATGAGTCGCTAGACGCAGTTCCGGACATCGTGAGAGACTGAAAGACACGAGCATGGCACTCTCTTCTTTTCCTTCGAGCGTTTTTTGTTCCCAAACCTCGGGTTTTTCGGCAAGGTTTTTTTAAACGAGGCACCAAGAACATGTGCTAGTTCTACAAAAGGTATCTAAGGGTTCATTGTATACTAGATCACCCTCCGAAGAAGGCGAAGGTCAATAAGAATAAAATGTAAGGGTCAACACGGCCAAAAGCGAGCCGTGCCCACTAGCTCTGACCTAATCCGCCCGGATCAGTATGGATGTATTGACTATTACTGCAATAGCAAAGAACTATCTGATTGCATAATCACATCGATTAACCTAAAGATTTTGTTCGACTCTTCGGTATGCTTTCAAGTCCGATCTCATAAGACTCCTCGAGGCATATATTCGAATCTTCATAAGACCTCCTCGAGGCATATTCGATCTCAATATTCGATCTCATAAGACCTCCACCCCCCCCCCCCCCCTCCCCCCCCCCTCGAGCATATTCGCGATGCTCATAAGACCTCCTCGAGGCATATTCGATCTCATAAGACCTCCCTCGAGGCACATTCGAACATAAATGAGCCGCCCTCGAGGCATTTGATCTCATATTCGATCTATAAGACCTCCTCCGAGGCATATTCGATCTCAATAGGGACCTCCTCGAGGCTATATTCGATCTCATAAGTCCTCCTCGAGGCAATATTCGAATCTCATAAGACCTTCTCGAGGGGCAATTCGAACATAAGAACCTCCTCGAGGCAATATTCGATCTCATAAGACCCCTCGAGGCATATTCGGATCTCATAAGACCTCCTCGAGGCATATTCGATCTCATATTCGATCTCATAAGACCTCTC
>NW_017673815.1:101248-113885 GCF_001879085.1 Nicotiana attenuata
ATTATAGGCTTTATGCTATTTATAACAAGCGATGAGTAAATTCGTGAAGGTGAGAGGGTAAGCAAATCAAAGAAAATGAGTTTCGTTGAAGGTTGTCAATTTGGGATAAATACGGTCCAAGCTATAATACCCCGTATTTTCGAACTGGTGTTATACCGGATGATGGCGATAATTTGTGTAGGAGATTGTATTGGGTGATACCCTTTTTTGCTTGAGCCCGACCGGGTTGGGTCCGGTCCGGAGCAAGTCGGGGCCATCGAACCCGACCTGGATGCAAGGTAGAACGACGGCCACGTCTACAACCGAGGTCGAGTCATTTCGAGACCGTTACAGAGCTCGATATGAGTCACCACCGGATGGAGAAACACACAAGGTCGGAAGCCGGACTCGTAACGGATAACCAAGCGTCGCCGGATATCTCGCCCAAACGTGATTTTCTCAACCACTTCAGGCCATTAAGGCGTAATTACAGGGATCCACGATGTAATCAATTTACCTACCTTATTTTTACCCTTAATCAGAATGTATAAAAGGGGATCTCTCTAAACTCTTGTAGGCCATGAAGCACAATTGTTCTAAGCAATATTATATTCTGCGATTATTTGCTTTAACAACAATTGTTGAGTCTTTATCTTTATTTTCCTCAACCTAAAAGCCTTTTGTATCTTTTAGTTCACGGATCCTTAAAACCCCATATAAATTCAATTGTTATCTGGATTCGAGGGTAAACAGAGATGTATTAAATATTTTTAATATTCAAGTAATGTAGGAAGTGTGTCTAATTACAAATAAAGATTAGTCTTATGTTCATGTGGGACCTACTTAAAGGAATAGATGATGATTCATATCAAGTTCCTAACGTGGAAATGATATACATGAACACTTTGTGACTAATATATATTAGAAGGTGACATCTAGCAAATGAGGGTGGACCCCACTATCCACTAAATAAACTATTACATTTCACTTTTGGATACACTTTTGTCTTGAAATATATAGATATATCTATCACAAACAACGTCTTAGAAAGAATGGAGAAAATACATATTCTACATCTTCTCAACATAGATTAGAACCATGTCCCTTGAGAATTTGAGCTACAACGTGTGGAGGTAGATATATCTCCTTGCGCTGAACCAAAATATGAAGAACAACATAGATGCTATATACCCACAACGGTTTCCTCCGGATGATAGAAATCTGGAGATTTCTTCGTAAGAAGACTAGTTTTGGCATACAAGATTGAGGAGACTTTTCACAAATACAAGTAGGAAGTTGACATTAAAGGTATGTTAAGGCTATCCCTTCTTTCTTTTGGCATGATCCATATGATAAAAACGAAACAAGCAAATGCACAATTTCCATAAATGACTCTATTCTTAGAAATACTAGAGATTCTTATGTTCTTGATTACCCATGTGTCATATTATTCTATCATCTGTTCATGGGTCTAAAAAATACGTAAGTTGGTAAAGTTTATTTCATGATATTAATCAGAGGCATAATGGTCTTATGACGTACCGAGAGATTTTACTAACGTATTTCATATATATTTCATGCATTTATACATGCACATTGACCCATGACCAGATAGGAAACGTTATGGCGTTATATACGCACCACCACCTGGTCAGCTGGCATACGTTGATGATTTTACCCACAGTGGCTGAGATGATATGGTGGGATGCCCTCAGAGGCCTGATGATGTTATGAAACATGTACCTATGCACGACATGACATTCATGCACATATGCATGACACTATAATTATTTCATGATTTACAGAGTTATCCAGATTTACAGGTTGAGTCATTTACTCTATATTTCTTATGCCTGTTATGTACTTATTTATGTGCCTTACATACTCGATACATTATTCGTACCGACGTCCCTTTTGCCTGGGGACGCTGTGTTTCATGCCCGCAGGTCCCGATAGACAGGCCGAGAGCCCTCCAAGTAGGTGATCAGCTCAGCGAAAGATATTGGTGCACTCCATTTGCTCCGGAGTTGCTTGTTTGGTCAGTATGACTTAGATGTGTATTGTTTGGTATGGCGGGGCTCTGTCCCGACCTTTATGACAATTATGTATCCTTAGAGGCTTGTAGACAAATGTCATGTACGTAAAAGATTGTATGGCCTTGTCGGCCTATGTTCAGTGTACGATTGGTTATTTTGGTCTTAGAGGCCCATATGTCTTATGTATAAGTTGGTATTACATGTTAGATTCTACCTATTTCGCGGCAGCCTCTCCGGCTCAGTTATATATGATAGTATGATACGAAAAGATACATTGTGTTGGTACTCGGTTGAATAAGGTACCAGGTGCCTGTCGCGGCCCATCGGTTTGGGTCGTGACAAAAGTGGTATCAGAGCGTTTCTGTCCTAGGGAGTCTACAAGCCGTGTCTAGTAGAGTCTTGTTTATGGGTGTGTTGTGCACCACACTTATAAACAGGAGGCTACAGGGTATTTAAGACTGTCACTCTTTCTTCTTACTCTAGATCGTGTGGTAGAGCTCAGTTGTAAGAACTCACTTTCCTAAACTCTATTTTATTCGTAATACGACGATGCCTACATATAGAATGACGATTGGTAAGGGATTGAATGCAGCTGTGGAAGAATTGAGTCATCGGAACTCGATTTTTGCATCATGCTTATTGTCACACCTCCTTTTTACTACCCCCGGAAGGGTATATAGTGGAGTTTTTCCAATTTAAGTGACAATCGAAACGGGATTATTATTTAAGATCAGAGTCGCCACTTGGGATAGTTTATGGTGTCCCAAGTCACCGGTTTAGAATCCCAAATCGAGGAGATTTGACTCTATTTTAATGTCTGCGAAACACAGAAATCCGGGTAAGGAATTCTATTAACCTGGGAGAAGGTATTAGGCATTCCCGGGTTTCGTGGTTCTAGCACGGTCCCTTTGATCATACTTGGCTTAATGAAAATTGCTTAATTACTTATTTTAGAACCTATGTGCGTTTGCCCTTTTTAATTAAGAAATTATCTTAAAACAGGTCACGCGTACGTGTACCCATTTGTTTGACGCGTCAAAAATCATGTCACGCAAACGTGTCCATAATTAATAACGCTTTATTAATATTAAGAAAGTTTGGTCGAATTTGCGCGAACGCATACTCCGATTTTGTTTTCAAAATCGTAATTATGTCACGCGAACATGTACACAACCACGATGGTATATTTAATCGTGCCTAAAGGTTTTTCTACGAATAGTCATTTTTAATATCTAGTTATAATATTTGTGAGGGCCATGGGTGATCTAAATATGGATGGCACACCTCAATCCATTTTTTAAGAAATATATTTAACAAAAACAGCCTAAAAGAGGTCCAGATTTTAATCCGGATCAGAGTTTAATCTAATTCTCCTGATTATAAGCATGTTTTGATTAATACTAGGCACTTAGTTATTTAAAGGAATTCTGGGCCAGCAGTAGGCCCCATATTATTTAAAGATCTTGTAAAGGAGAACAAGGAAAACTGGGCTCAACGTCAAGCCCAACAACAAGGACCCAGGCAAGAGGTCACCAAAATTTTGAAGGGCCAAATACTAGGCCCATGATCAAATTTTCAATATTAAGAAAGAAACGCTTCCATTATGCAAATCCTAACAACTTGACAATGCCGGATAGGGCTCAGAATTTAGCCCAAGGAGCGAAACACAACAAGAGCAAAAAGCTGAACCCATTCCTAAACAGGCTGCCTCATATAGGCCCAAACTGGGCTCAATCGCCCTTAAAAAACATAGAAACTCGGTACAAGAATACTAGACATGAACACCCAGATCATGAACTATATTTAAACGACCTGCTACATGCAGTGGTAATATGAACATGGATTTTAAACTACTCATTAAGCATACTAATTCTCATATCAAAAGAGTACTCTAGCAATGCTGAAATTAAATGATTAAACTACGCAGGTTCAGCAGCCAAAAACAACATACATGAGGCCTAAATCAACATTCTTAAACTTAAAAGAATCAATGGACTATCCTAACCTTAACATATGAAATTCCCTGCTAAACTACTGTTTTGTTTTTGACAAATCTTAGTACCAGAAGCTAATAAAGAGCTAGCTAACATCAAGGGAAAACAACATGTAAAGAAACTGGAAGTTCATTTCTCAAACACTACAATCCTTATTACAAGTACATGTATCGAAGAACCAACATGTTCGCACTTCAGTAATCGTCAAGGTCCAAGAAGTACCTGAATACAGCAACAAAGGAAAAGAAAAACCCTGAAATTAGCCAAATGAACAGCAACAGAAAATCACCAGCAGGAACCAGTAGTGAAAATCAAACAAACAGCTTCAAAGATCAGCCAAGTTTCGATTTAGAAGACGAGAAATTCCACGAAAGCTTCTTAAAATTCCGAAAGAAAATCAGAAAGACCAACCAGTAATGCAGAAAACTGTTTTTGTAATTTTAGGGTATGAAATTCTGATGTGTTTCTCAGGACTTTGGTGCAGAAAATGATGCTCAAAAGTCTGTGTGTGAGTGAAAGAAAGGCACCATTTACAGGCCTAAAAAGCCATGTGCTCAAAACCCCATCAGGAAAATATTTCCCAGCCTCAAAAAAGGCATCTTTTAACTACCTGGGACAGTTGGTTGTCCCTTATTAGCTCCGCATATTTGTGCTAACCAAATAGGGACAGCTGCCCCCTATTCTAGAGCCTTCCTAATACAAAAATTATCTGAAAGTCCTTGTTCTATTTCCCAGCTTAAACCCCTACGTTATTAGTTGTTCAATTAACCCCTCCTAAGTTTCCTGTCTATTCCCAAATCAGGACTAACAACACCAGGCAAGAAACAATACGAAACAAAAGTCAAAGGAACAAATCATCAAGCCATTGGACCTTTAGGCTAACCCTAAATACATTTAACATGAACCAACTCAGAAAAGAAACAAAAACAGAAATATTCAAACCCAAAACCAAAATGAGTCTCAAAGGAAAATTGTTAAAACTTATTGAAACCGATTACTGAGAGGAGGACCTAATAAAAGTCTAATAAACATGAACACAGATACTAAAATTAACCTAAATTAAACATGCAAGCTAAGTAAAGAACACAAATACGGAAAGGAAAAAATTACTCAGGAAGCAAGAAAAATTCATCAATTAACCTAAATTAATCTAAAAACAAAATTAAGCTTCGAAAATCATTTAACAAATCCGGAAGAGAAGGGAAAAAATACCAGCTCTCGAACTCTCATGCGCTCTGTCCGATCAAAGGTAAATCAACCGAATCCCGGCGACTCCGAAATGAGATTAAACTTACATTAATCAATGGATCTTAAAAAAAGCCATTAGCTAATGTTAGCTTTAAACTAAAGGCGTGCTAAAATCGACGGAGATATCGAAGAAAAGACCTGACATTTCCTGACCATTTTTAGATCTAAAACTTAAAGAGTTTCGAGGTGTTTTGAGAGGAACTAAAATGGGATATGGGATGAGGAGGAGGAGGAGATTATGGGGTGTGAACTTGGGGCCATTTGGGCGATTTAGGATTTCAGGTTCAGATTTTAGATTTGAAATTGGTGTATTTGGGGGGTGATTTTGGGAAAATTAACGATGGAATGATGTTGAGGATGGGCTCAGGGTTGCATGGTACAAATTTGGGGGAGTTTAGAGCGTCGCCGCCGCCGTGGGGCGATTTTCGGCAGCGGAATAAGGCGGAGACGGTGGGGGAATTTCAGGGCGGCTGGTCTCTAGGGTTTGGGGTTAGAGACGGACTGAGAGGGATTGAAATAGAGGGGTGAGAGAGTTTCAGACAGTCTTATACTTGGAGGGTCCTTAGTTCCGAACCGTTGGATCACTAGGATCCAACGGATGTGATCAAAGAAGGGCGAAAACGGGGTCGTTTCGGTTTAGACGGGGCTGGCTGGACCGGGTATGGGCATTGGGCTGGATTCGGGGCGGGTTTGGGGCAGAAATGTTTGGGCTTCTGCCCCTTTGGCCCAATAAAATTAAAACAAACCCCTTTTATCCAATTCTCTTTTATTTTCCTCTTTTTTTCTCTTTTCTTCTTTCTTTAATTTAAAAATCCTAAACTAAAATCCTAAATTAATCTAAATTGTGAGATTAAACTAATTATCTAATTACAAAATTATAAAAATTACTTGATCCTAAATTAAAAGTGAAAAATCAATAATCTAAAAATTAAAAGGTAAAAATGTAAAATAAGCCATTTTTGATTTTCATTTTTAATAAAGAAAATAATTAACTAATTAATCCTAAAAATGTAAAAACACAAACTAAATGTAATGCATGATATTTTTGGCATTTTTCATGATTTTAATGGAAATTAAACGTGCACAAAAATGCAAATAATTAATAAAACCCTACAAATTCCTACAAAATGGCAAATAATTGAAAAAAATCTATTTTCTTGAATTTTATAGGAGTAATTCATATAGGGCAAAAATCACGTGCTCACACTTATGATGGATAAATATGAGGTATTCAGCAGATCATGTGTGTACTAAGATGTGTAAGTTTCTTGATAAGGATCCCTAGGTCAAGAATGTCTATCCACTCTTACAGTAAAAAGGAATAAGAGAATAGGAAGGTAGACATAAGTTTCAGCAAGTAAAGGAAGCAAGATGAAGAAGGGTACGAGGTACCCAGTTAGTGAAGATTATCATTATTTATCATTCAGGAAGAGATATATAAGTATTGTGAGTTACCTTCAACAGTAATAGAGGTATGTACAATTGGCCACACCGATCTAAGATACGCCCTATGGGAGCTAACAAATATGGTTTAAGAGAAGGGCGGATATCAGGATCCGGCTAGGGTTAGAGTGACCCAAATGGTGGATGGATTGTTTGCGTTAGTTGACATTTCCGAAGGATATTACAAATATATTAATAGATCTCCTTGTGAGACACCCAGATGGTGCACTCTAAAATAGTACAGCTAGATATGCGTACTACAAAGATAGGCACTGGAAGCTTGGAAAGGATGAATATTACCTTAGTGTGGCTTCCATCCCTAGTAGAGAAAGAATGTTACGCAACCCGAAGAGCCAGTAAGATAAAGCAAGGGGAGCTAAAAGTGAAGGAACATTTTCCTAAAGTCTTCAGAATAAAGTAATAGACAAAAATATTAGATGGAGAATAAGAAGAGAGTGAATGAAGCATTATGAGTAAGATGTGATAAATAAATGATAACGGTAAATCAAAATATGATACGGTGTCAGAGTCAATAGTCAAGTGAAGGAAAAGACAAGAGGTGAAGGACTTGAGGAAATAAAAGAGTATAAACCATAAATTCATATCCCTATTTCGAAAAATGAGTTGGTGACTCCCACATGAATACCAGAAGAAAAAGTTAGACCCCCAGAGTAATAAAAATCAGAATGGGCTGGTGAACAAGATAAACTAAACATGAATTAGGGACTGGGTGATATGATAATATTCTGCATCATGAGAATTTCAGAGATTGCATTCCGGTAATAATAGAATGGAAGACAGAAGAATACCCTTTAAAGGTCATTCAGGAAGATGCTTCCTAAAGCAAGAAATGTGAGCAAAGTTAAGCTTGAGGGAATGTGTGTGCCAGTTACACTAGGTGTCTCCCTCATGAGTAAGGAATTTTGTTATCCTTGGTACAGAAGGATTACCGCAAGGCGAGTAAGGGTCATTGCCAAAGATGAAGAGGTAAAACATCTATAGGTAGATCGTCGTAGCTCGAAATCTTAGCACTCCCCTAAAAGGGGGAATATGGAATGATGTGGTATTAAGTCAGAACTAAGCGGTTCTAGTATGAAATGGAAAAAGAATGCGATAAAAATGAGAAAAGGAATGAGATTGCACTGATTCAAATCCTACAGATATGCTACGATTCCAGAATATTATGCAAACACGATGTCAAAGAAAGGAAGTAAGAGTTCCTACCCGAGATGTTATTAATAAATAAGGAGCCAGTGCAAGACGTAAGTAAGACAAATGAAATAACCCAAGAGGGATTACGCGGAATACAGATATGAAAATGGACCAACGAGCAGTTAGTAGTTGATTCAGGAAGAGTCTGGTTATGGCTAGATAAGAGGTTACAGACAAATCAACAGATCACGCAAGATAAACATAGTGAACCCCAACATGGGAATTCAGTCTCGCAGACATGACATCGTGATCCTTGAGATATATTCAAATAGAAGTTGGGGTAGTTAAAGGTAAATAAAAGAGAGTGCCACTAGAAAGACAATCAAAATATCAGCTCAGAAGCAACTCTACAAGTACAAGGGCGTGGAGGTAAGTAACTACGGATAATTATAGGTGAGGAAGGACATCAAATTTTTTTTTGTTGAGTATACGATATAATAAGCTCGCAACCTTGCAAGAATCAAAGGGTCCTCCCTAAGTACTACAATGAAAAACTAGCTGAGGAAGTAAGGAAGAAGGCTTCGACCTAAGCTCCGTGACATAAAGAGGAAGTGATCTTATAACAACAGTCTCATAACAACGTTGTATGTACTCCATGAGAAAGTGGAACCTACCATGGCTAAGGAACGAGAAGAAAAATCAAAAGTGATATTCAAGATCACATGAGTTGTATGGAATTTCAATATGTGTGGGCACTAAGATAAGCTAAGTATGGACGCAAGGGGGCAGAAAGACCAGGAAAAGTAATAGCTTACGTTTAAAGAAAGCTAAGATGGAAAGAAAGGAATTATTCTATCAATGATCAAGAGTTGGTTACGTTATGAACACACTTAAGGGTTCGGAGTATTATCCATGCAGCATATATGTTGACAACCATACAGCCGTAGAAGGTTCTGGTATAAGTTAAAAGGAAGAATTGAGCCCGAGTCATAAACAAAGGATTGAATTGCTAAAAGATTGTATCATGGATATTCTATAGCGCCATGAAAGAATAAAAGTAATAACTAACACCATGAGACGCAGATCAGAAGATAGCTTAAGCCTACATAAAGGTTGATCAGAAGGAAGAGGAAACTAAAGAATTACATCAACCAACTAAATTACGAGTTCAATTATTGGACCCGAAAAATTATAGAAACTGTGATGGGGACATTGAAGAATCACTTTTAATATCAGAGGTACAAGAAAGACAGTACAGTAGCCATATTCTATAACGTCCCTACGATAAAGCTAATTAGAAGAGTACCAGCCTCATAAGAAGTCAGTATGAAGCTCTCACCGAATCATGTAAAGAGGTTCAAGTATTAATAGAAGTTCAAGTTGTGGATGTGAATTATACCTATGTGGAAGAGAGGTCATGAAAGAGATAGAAGATGTGATGCAAGACATGAAGGTAAGTAAGGTAAATGTGAACAACGTACGAGATACTCAAATGCAGAAGGTTGTGAATAGTCCATACTTCGGATAGAAGGCTAGAAGCCCGGGGATTCAATATCTAGGAATGATAGCGGCATCATCATTGGCATATCTTATAGCCTATAGTTTCTAGGTATCGAGAGGTCTAGTTAAGAAAGCAAAAGAAGAGTTAGAGACGATATGATGTCTCACTTGATGTTCCAGAATAACACAAGGAAATCTATGGTGCAAGGAAGTTGAAAGAAGGCTGCGAGTAGTATAAATGGATATGTATGGGTCGCAAGCTAAAGTATGGTAAAGCGACAAGATAGTAGGAAGACAGGAGTAAGGATAAGAAAGGACGAGTGAGAATGTGACGAGAATGGACAATCCCTCGGGATTAAGCCCACGAAAATGAGAGAGAGCTGATGGGTTCTCTAAATTATATGAAGCTCAGTATAGCCTGAATGAGCTGAAAGGAGTCTATGACTAGTAGTATTTAGAAGAGATGGAATGATGCCCTGGTAGTAAAATAAGGGTGTGATTGCGATAGATAAAGGATGACGTTTGGGCCTTCGATTGAGTAATGAATCAAAGAGGATTTCATGAATTGTACAGGATTAAAATACCCATGTGAGGTGAGTCATATTAGGATGTTATGAAATAAGGTTATGGAAGTACAATATCGCCCCTAAGTGGATCAGGAAAATCACTTCAAATGTTCCACGATGCAACGTAAGCCCTAGTGACAATATATTACGTAAGAAATTTCAAGTTATCAATGGAAGATTGTTGATCAACATTGAGGTGAATCAACAATGGATGGGTAAAGTTGCAAAGTACAAGATGCGATTGGGCCATTAGTCTTAAGACAGTAATGAAGAAGCATTAAAAGACTTAGCTTTATAAATATAGAATAAGCAACGAGAGTAACCTAGAGTTTGGTATCGTACCTCAATAATGATAAATTGAAGTAAGAATTATTGTATAGTATGGCCTACTTAGAGGTAATAAAGCTAATGACACCCAGAGGGACAGCTTGACATAATTTTATATATGTTCACAAAGTGAAGCCTAGAGATTGGCTAAAAGCTGGAGGAAAGAAAAGAGAAGAGTCGCATAGGCGCAGATACAAAGTTAGAGTCGTACAGGCTGCATGATAAAAGGTAGCAACAGTTACGAGATTAGAAGTATTCCGACTACAAGTCGTGGTGTGAGAAAGAAGCTTAAAGGGGGGAATGCCCTGGCCTTTGGGATTCATTCACAGAACAGTCGCCTAGATGGAAAGAGGGGTACTAAAGTATTCGCAAGAGCTATCGGTTATGAGAATGATAAATACATCAGTCAACATTCGAGGACGAATGTTCCAAAAGGGGGAATGATGTTAGACCCTATATTTTCGTACGTGAAAGTACGCCATAAATAAATTGATAAAAGCTCAGAAATGAGATATTATATCCCGCATTTTTGTACGTTAAAGTTTCATCATAAATTAATCGACGTAAGTTCGGGAATGTGGTTATTTTGAGATTATAGGTTTTATGCTATTTATAACAAGCGATGAGTAAATTCGTGAAGGTGAGAGGGTAAGCAAATTAAAGAAAATGAATTTCGTTGAAGGTTGTCAATTTGGGATAAATACGGTCCAAGCAATAATACCCCGTATTTTCGGACTGGTGTTATACCGGATGATGGCGATAATTTATGTAGGAGTTGTATTAAATATTTTTAATACTCAAGTAATGTAGGAAGTGTGTCTAATTACAAATAAAGATTAGTTTTATGTTCATGTGGGACCTACTTAAAGGAATAGATGATGATTCATATCAAGTCCCTAACGTGGAAATGATACATGAACACTTTGTGACTAATATATATTAGAAGGTGACATCTAGAAAATGAGGGTGGACCCCACTATCCACTAACTAAACTATTACATTCACTTTTGGATACACTTATGTCTTGACATATATATATATATTTCTATCACAAACAACGTCTTAGAAAGAATGGAGAAAATACATATTCTACATCTTCTCAACATAGATTAGAACCATGTCCCTTGAATTTGAGCTACAACGTGTGGAGGTAGATATATCTCCTTGCACTGAACCAAAATATGAAGAACAACATAGATGCTATATACCCACAACGGTTTCCTCCGGATGATAGAAATCTGGAGATTTCTTCGTAAGAAGACTAGTTTTGGCATACAAGATTGAGGAGATTTTTCACAGATACAAGTAGGAAGTTGACATTAAAGGTATGTTAAGGCTATCCCTTCTTTCTTTTGGCATGATTCATACGATACAAATGAAACGAGCAAATGCACAATTTTCATAAATGACTCTATTCTTAGAAATACTAGAGATGCTTATGTTCTTGATTCCCCATGTGTCATATTATTCTATCATATGTTCATGGGTCTCAACAATACGTAAGTTGGTAAAGTTTATTTTATCATATTAATCAGAGGCATAATTGTCTTATGACATACCGAGAGATTTTATTAACGTATTTCATATACATTTCATGCATTTATACATGCACATTGACCCATGACTAGATGGCGTTATATATGCGTAAATATATATATATATATATATATATATATATATATATATATATATATATATATATATATATATATATATATATATAGATGGGAAAGGTTATGTCACGACCCAATTCCCAACCCGGCCGTGATGGCGCCTCTCGTGAAGACAAGGCCATCCAGAACAATGCAAACACCTCTTTTAAACAACTAATTAACATTAACAAATCCAAAACACGTGTAAGATAGTCATAAATGCGGAAACAGCGATAATAACTGGGGAAGACCATCCCGACACAGCCCAAACCGGGGAGTCACAAGTCATGAGCTACTACAGAGTATGAAATCCGATATAATAGTCCGAAGAAAACATAAACGATAGAGGATAGGGGAGACAAGGGGCTGCGAACGTCAATAGCTACCTCGTAACTCCAAATCGCTGCCTGGTCTAGAAGGAAATCAACGCTCAGGTGCGGACTCTGCTATGCCTGAATCTGCACACATGGTGCAGGGAGTAATGTGAGTACTCCGACCCAGTGAGTAATAACCATGAATAATGGATGAAAGCATGAAAACTCATAAAGGCACAAGGCAATTCTATATCAGGCAGTAAATCACTTACAGCAGTAAAAAGCGTAAAAGGATCAAAATGAAATCTTACTTTTAAAAACAGGTAAATACAGGTAAAACATCAAAGTAAATAGTAGAGTAGTAATCTAGCCCCTCGGGCCCAGTATCAATACGCTCAAAACAGTATCAGCCCCTCGGGCTACACG
>NW_017673815.1:115786-118922 GCF_001879085.1 Nicotiana attenuata
ACAGCAACTCTGGAAGTCACATTTCGTACCCTCCGGATCAAAATACTCACCTACTCAACCGGAACGTTACGCCAAAACTAACTAACTTCGCCAATTCAAGCGTAATTCTTACACCGGACCTCCAAAACCAATTCCGATCACGCTCCTAAGTCGCAAATCATCCCCCGAAGCTAACCGAATCACCGGAAATCACATCCGAGCCCTCTAACTCATAAGTCAACATCCGGTTGACTTTTCCAAAACAAACCTTCCTTAAAGAGACTAAGTGTCTCATTTCCTTCTAAAACTAATCCAGATCAACTCGTTCACACAAGACTCTTATAATGAAGCATGAAGAAGCAAAAAATGGGGAAACGGGGCGGTAACTCACGTGACGACGGGCCGGGTCGTCACATCCTCCCCAACTAAAACAAACGCTCGTCCTCGAGCGGGTCAAGAAACATACCTGAAGCCTCAAACAGGTGAGGATATCTGCTCTGCATCTCCCGCTCGGTCTCCCAAGTAGCCTCCTCCACGGGCCGACCTCTCCACTATACCTTCACCGAAGCTATATCCTTTGACCTCAACTTCCGAACCTGACGATCCAAAATGGCTGCTGGCTCTACGTCATAAGTCAAATCATCATCCATCTGAACCGTACTGAAGTCCAATACATGGGACGGGTCCCCAACATACTTCCGGAGCATAGATACATAAAATACCGGATGCACGTCCGACAAGCTGGGTGGCAAGGCAAGCTCATAAGCCACCTCTCTAATCCTCCTAAGTACCTCAAAAGGCCCAATAAACCGCGGACTCAGCTTCCTTTTATTTCCAAACCGCATAACACCCTTCATGGGCGAAACCTTCAGCAAGGCCTTCTCACCAACCATATAAGACACATCTCGAACCTTCCGGTCCGCATAACTCTTCTAACGCGACTGAGCTGTACGAAGCCTCTCCTGAATAAGTTTCACCTTCTCCAAGGCATCCTGAACCATCTCTATCCCCAATAGCCTAGCCTCACCGGGCTCAAACCAACCAACAGGAGATCTACACCGCCTCCCATACAACGCCTCATACGGAGCCATCTGATGCTCGATTAATAACTGTTGTTGTAGGCAAACTCTGCAAGCGGCAAGAACCCATCCCAAGAACCTACAAAATCAATAACACAGGCACGCAACATGTCCTCCAATATCTGAATAGTACGCTCGGACTGTCCGTCCGTCTGAGGATGAAATGCTGTGCTCAACTCCACCTATGTACCCAACTCCCGCTGATAAGTCCTCCAGAACAGAGAAGTGAACTGAGTACCCCTATCTGAGATAATAGACACTGGAACCCCATGCAATCGGACAATCTCCCGGATAAAGATCCCTGCCAGCCGCTCCGAAGAATAGGTAGTACATACTGGAATGAAGTGCGCGGACTTGGTCAGCCAATCCACAATCACCCAAATCGAATCAAACTTCTTCAAAGTCCGAGGGAGGCCACTCACGAAATCCATAGTAATCCTCTCCCACTTCCACTCGGGAATAATATCCGCTGAAGTACACCACCCGGTCTTTGATGCTCATATTTTACCTGCTGACAGTTGAGACACCGAGCCACAAATCCTACAATGTTTTTCTTCATCCTTCTCCACCAATAATGCTTCCTCAAATCTTGATACATCTTCGCGGCACCCGAATGAATGGAATACCGCGAGCTGTGGGCCTCCTCCAATATCAACTCCCGAAGCCCATCCACATTGGGCACACAAATCCGGCCCTGCATCCTCAACACACCATCCTCGCCAATGGTCACGTCTCTGGCATCATCATGCTTGACCTTGTCCTTAAGGACAAACAAATGCGGATCCTTATACTGGCGCTCTCTGATGCGGTCATACAAGGAAGACCGAGAAGCCACGCAAGCCAACACCCGACTAGGCTCCGAAATATCTAATCTCACCAACCGATTGGCCAAGGCCTGAACATCAACTGCAAAGGGCCTCTCCCCAACTGGAATATATGCCAAACTCCCCATACTAACTGCCTTTCGGCTCAAAGCGTCGGCCACTACATTTGGCCTTCCCCGGGTGATACAGAATGGTAATATCATAATCCTTAAGTAATTCTAGCCACCTCCGCTGTCTCAAATTAAGATCCTTTTGCTTGAACAAATGCTGAAGACTGCGATGATCGGTGAATACCTCACAAGATACGCCATACAAGTAGTGCCTCCAAATCTTCAAAGCATGAACTATGGCAGCCAACTCCAAATCATGTACAGGGTAGTTCTTCTTGTGGGGCTTCAACTAACGAGAAGCATAAGCAATAACTCTACCCTCCTGCATCAATACATATCCAATACCAATTCTCGAAGCATCACAATACACAGTATAAGAACCTGAAGCTGGTGGCAAAACCAATACCGAAGCTGTGGTCAAAGTTGTCTTGAGCTTCTAAAAGCTCTCCTCGCACTCGTCCGATTATACAAATGGAGCACCCTTCTGAGTCAACTTGGTCAAGGGCGATGCAATAGAGGAAAATCCCTAAACAAACCGGCGATAATAACCTGCCAAACCAAGAAAACTACGAATCTTTGTGGCTGAGGTCGGTCTAGGCCAACTCTGCACCGCCTCTATCTTCTTCGGGTCGACCTGAATACCCTCGCTGGACACCACGTGCCCCAAGAAAGCCACTGAACTGAGCCAGAAGTCACACTTGGAGAACTTTGCATAAAGCTTCTCCTCCCTCAATCTCTGCAATACCACTCGCAAATGCTGCGCGTGCTCCTCCTAACTACGCGAGTACACCAGAATATCATCAATAAAAACAATGACGAACGAATCCAGATAAGGTCGAAATACACTGTTCATCAAATGCATGAACGCTGTTGGGGCATTAGTCAGGCCAAAAGACATAACAAGAAACTCATAGTGCCCATATCTAGTCCGGAAAGCAGTCTTAATAATATCTGAATCCCTGATCTTCAACTAGGTGATAGCCCGAACGGAGATCAATCTTGGAGAACACCCTCGCTCCCTGAAGCTGGTCAAATAAATCATCAATTCGAGGCAGGGGATACTTGTTCTTCATTGTTACTTTGTTCAACTGCCTGTAGTCAATGCACATTCTCATGGTGCCATTTTTCTTCTTCACAAACAGAA
>NW_017673816.1:0-42973 GCF_001879085.1 Nicotiana attenuata
ATGATCTATGAATTACAAAAGGGTCCTATCTATGTCTTCAAACTTGCTCTTGTGTTGCCT
The DNA here is from genome assembly GCF_001879085.1 of Nicotiana attenuata. Lineage (NCBI taxonomy): Eukaryota > Viridiplantae > Streptophyta > Magnoliopsida > Solanales > Solanaceae > Nicotiana > Nicotiana attenuata. The sequence continues at coordinate 61 of NW_017673816.1, forward strand.
TGAACTTGTATTCTTCCGATGGAATTCTTGCGTTGTTGCCTTGAATTGTGATCGGAGATGTTTTGCCATTTCCCCGAGTGACGCTTGACTGCTGAAGTTTGAAATACATACCTCTATTCTCCAGGCGGGCTCCTGACTGCTAACACTTGAAAGGTATTCCCTTGTTCTCCAGGTGGGCTCCTGATTGCTGAACTTAAAAAGTATTCCCTTGTTCTCCAGGTGGGCTCCTGACTTCCACAAAATAGACAAACAAAGAAAATTTCCTTCCCCAGTTTGGTGACTGGGCACATCATGTTATCAAGTATTAAAAATTGAACGCTAAAATTTGAATTGTACTTCCCTTGTTTTCCAGGTGGGCGCCTGATTGCTGAGCTTGAAATATATTCCCTTGTTCTCCAGGTGGGCGCCTGACTGCTGAACTTGAAATCTATTCCCTTGTTCTCCAGGTGGGCGCCTGACTTCAACAAAATAGACAAACAAAGAAAACTTTCTGCCCTAGTTTGGTAACTGGGCGCGTTATGTCACCAAATATTAAAAATTTGAAAGCTAAAATTTGCATTGTACTTCCTTTGTTCTCCAGGTGGGTGCCTGATTGCAACAAAACAGACAAACAAAGAAGATTTTCTGCCCCAGTTTGGTGGCTGGGCGCAGATGTGAGTGTTAAACTGAATTATTCTACCAACTATTATAAGAATGTGAAAGCTAGGTCCTATTATCCAGGAAGGTCCTGACAACTCCTAACAATTACGAACCTAAGTTATATCTTCTAAAGGTATTACTCCCACTACACTTGTTATCAAAAGGTCTTAAACTACTCCCCATTATCCAGGAGGGTCTTGAAAATTCCTAATTGAATCCTATCTTGAACATGAAAAACTTTGGAACCAACTTGCATTCCTTTGGGGAACATTTGTGCTAAATTACGCTACTCATAATTGTTTTGAAATTTAAACTAAGTCCCATTTTCCAGGAGGGTCCTGAGAGTGTATGGTCAAACCTGTTTTGGTGCTTGCTCTTTCTCCTACGGAGGGTTTCTCCGAAACAAACGAAATTTTCTGCCCCTGTTTCAATCAAAGACGGATCTTGTCAGTGTAGAATGTGGTTAGTTACTGGCATTCAGGCTAGGCACATCCCTGCCGCCGATCTTAACTCCGACTTGCTTCTCTGGTTTTGCCTTGAACTGTTTCGACTTCCCGACTGACCTTCAACCCTTGACTTTGATAACCCAAGTGTTCTATCCCATATTGTTGATTTTGTGTTTCTAACCCCTCTATCTAAAACTTGCTTTTCCCCCACAACTATCTGATCAATCCACCAATGAAACTTCCGGTGGTCCTTTGTGTTTTACCTTGCCTTTTGACATCTTTGGTATATTCCGGCCCTGCTGTGCTTTGCAACTGGGAAACTAGTAGTTAGCCTTGACATTCCTCCCTTTCGTTTCGAACAAAACTGACACTGAAACATCTTAAAGATAGACCTCGAAAGAATGAAATGCAATGACCTCGAGGGTTAAGGATAGAGAGAATCCGAAAACGGATGATTTGTAATGAAGAAGGAAGAGAAGAAGACTTATCTGAGTGGAACAGCTGGTACCATTGAGCATGCCATGCATTTTGGATTAACCGGCCCAGTCTGTCCAACCAATCAACTTTCAATTGCCACATTTTGCTGTTCCGGACTTTCATAACCTGATTTTTCACCCAAACCCAAACCTTGCAATGTCTTAAGCAGCTTTCCAACCACGAACTTGTCTCATTTGCCCATCTGAAAACTCACCTTCGCCTTACGGTGCCCGTGAGGGTTTTCACCAATAAGACTCTCTCATTTTTGATTTCTCTCAACTCACTTCGCCTTACGGTGCTCGTGAGGGTTTTCACCAATTTCATCAATTTCCGCCTCGGCGATAATCCGAAGGGACGGTATTTCAACTTCTGCGGGTATTACTGCTTCAGTACCGTATACCAATGAATAAGGAGTCGCCCCTACTGAAGTGCGAACAGTAGTGCGGTAGCCTAACAGTGCGAAAGGTAACTTCTCATGCCATTTCCTGGACCCTTCCACCATTTTCCAAAGTATTTTCTTGATGTTCTTGTTAGTTCGACCGCGCCATTCGACTTAGGACGATATGGGGTGGAACTGCGGTGCGTGATCTTAAACTGCTGACATGTCTCCACCATCAGATGACTGTTGAGGTTGGCACCATTGTCCGTGATAATTACCTTCGGGATTCCGAAGCGACAGATGCTATTTGAATGCACAAAATCTACCACTGCTTTCTTGGTCACAGATTTGAAAGTTTTCGCCTCAACCCACTTAGTGAAATAATCAATGGCTACCAGAATAAACCTGTGCCCATTTGACGCCGCTGGCTCGATCGGCTCAATGACATCCATTCCCCAAGCAACGAAAGGCCATGGTGCTGACATTGTATGCAATTCAGATGGTGGAGAATGAATCAAATCTCCATGTACCTGACATTGATGACACTTGCGCACGAAACTGATGCAATCCCGTTCCATAGTAAGCCAATAATAACATGCTCGGAGAATCTTCTTTGCTAATATATATCCACTCATATGAGGCCCACAAACTCCTGCATGTACCTCGGTCATGATAACTGTAGCCTGTTTAGCGTCTATGCATCTCAATAAACCAAGATCTGGAGTTCTTTTGTATAACACTCCTCCACTGAAGAAATATCCACTTGCCAAGCGTCGAATCGCTCTCTTTTGATCCCCTGTGGCCTGTGCGGGATACACTCCTATCCTGAGGTATTCTTTGATACCATGGAACCACGGCTCACCGTCAAGTTCTTCTTCCACCATGTTACAATAGGCATGCTGATCTCGGACCTGAATCTGCAATGGGTCCACATAAGCCTTTCTGGATGATGCAACATGGACACCAAAGTGGCCAAAGCGTCGGCAACTTCATTATGAATCCTTGGAATATGCCTGAAATCTATTGACTGGAACCGTTGACAAAGATCATGCAAACATTGCCGGTACGGTATGAGCTTCAAATCTCGTGTCGCCCATTCCCCCTGAATTTGGTGCACCAGAAGATCCGAGTCGCCCATGATCGAGATTTCCTGGACACCCATGTCTATAGCCAACCTCAAACCCAAGATACACGCCTCTTATTCAGCCATGTTATTGGTGCAATAGAAACGAAGTTGAGCTGTAACAGGGTAGTGTTTCCCTGTCTCAAAAATAAGCACTGCTCCTATCCCGACGCCTTTGGTGTTGGCATCCCCATCAAAGAACAGTTTCCATCTTGGCTTCTCGACTTGTTCTAATTCCTCAACATGCATTATCTCTTCATCAGGGAAGTATGTCTTCAAAGGTTCATATTCATTATCAACTAGATTCTCGGCTAGATGATCAGCCACCGCTTGTGCTTTCATTGCAGTCCGGGTCACATAGACAATATCAAATTCCGTAAGCAAGATTTGCCACTTCGCGAGCCTTCCGGTGGGCATGGGCTTCTGAAAATGTACTTCAATGGGTCCAACCGAGAGATGAGATAGGTGGTATATGATGACAAGTAATGCTTCAATTTCTGCGCTACCCAAGTTAAGGCACAACACGTCCTCTCAAGTTGAGTGTACTTCACCTCGTAAGATGTGAACTTTTTGCTGAGGTAGTAAATCGCTTGCTCTTTCTTTCCCATGATGTCATGTTGCCCCAGTACACAGCCAAAAGAGTTATCTAAAACTGTCAGATAAAGGATCAAGGGTCTTCCTGGCTCCGGTGGGACCAACACAGGTGGACTGGCCAAATACTCCTTAATCTTGTCAAATGCCGCTTGACATTCATCCGTCCATCTGACCGCAGCATCTTTCTTTAGCAGCTTAAAGATGGGCTCGCAAGTCGTTGTGAGCTGGGCAATGAACCTGCTGATATAATTCAACCTGCCAAGCAAACTCATCACCTCTTTCTTGTTCCTTGGCGGCGGTAGCTCCTGAATGGCTTTGATCTTGGACGGGTCTAACTCAATACCGCGTCGACTTACCACAAATCCCAACAACTTCCCAGATGGGACTCCAAACGCACACTTCGCTGGATTAAGTTTGAGGTTGTACCTGCGGAGCCTCTGGAAGAATTTCCTCAAGTCCTTGACATTGTCGCATTGCTTTCTCGACCTTTATAATCACGTCGTCTACATAGACCTCAATTTCCCAATGTATCATGTCATGGAACATAGTGGTCATCGCCCTCATATATGTTGCCCCTGCGTTCTTCAACCCAAATGGCATGACCCTATAACAATACGTTCCCCAAGGCGTGATGAATGCCGTTTTTTCCGCATCCTCCTCATCCATCAAAATCTGGTGATAGCCCGCATAGCAATCCACGAAGGAACCAATCTCATGTTTGGCACAATTGTCAATCAATATATGGATATTTGGCAGTGGGAAGTTGTCTTTTGGACTCTCCTTATTGAGATCACGGTAATCTACGCACACTCTGGTCTTTCCATCCTTCTTTGGCACAGGCACAACATTAGCTAACCAGGTGGGATACCGCGTGACCCGGATGACCTTCGCCTCAAACTGCTTGGTGACCTCTTCTTTGATTTTCACACTAATGTCTGTTTAAATTTCCTTAGCTTCTGCTTGACAGGAGGGCATGCTGGGTCGGTGGGCAATTTGTGGACCACCAAATCGGTGCTTAAACCAGGCATATCGTTATATGACCACGCAAAAACATCTTTGTACTCAAACAACGCTTTAATTATCTCTTCTCTGGGCTGAGGTTCCAAATGGACACTTATTTTCGTTTCCCGTACATTCTCCTGATCCCCTAAATTGATTGCCTCTGTGTCATTCAGATTAGGTTTGGGTTTTTCTTCAAAATGGCTTAATTCTTTACTGATTTCCTCAAACGCTTCCTCATCATCATATTCTGTTTCGTCATCACACTCAATTTCTTGTATTATTATTTCGGAGTTAGATTGGCATTTAAGACTGGGCTGAAGACTCCTCATGCATGACACATCACTGAAACCAGCGTAAAAGGGACTGAACAAGAAGGAAAAGAAAGACAAAATAAAAACTATCAGGAATGGAAAAGGAGGAAAATTGCATTTCATTAACATTTAAGATAACAAGGTTTAACTCATCCAAACGGACGGAACATAGCATCCGAATTACTACCTTGGAAATAATCCAGATTAAACTGAAAGGAAATCAAAACTAACTACCAAGACTCCCTCCGGGTAGGAAGGGGAGTTGCTTCCCAATTGTTAAGCTTTGCCTGGGGCCCCACGAACTGAACATCCGCCTTGCTTGGACCTTCTCCGGCCTCCAATACATTCACCTCATCAAACAACTTTTCAAACCTCTCGATCATCTCCTTGTCAACCACACCACTGGGCATTATTGTTGCTAGGCGCTTCTTAGTACCAGGCCTGACAAAGGAACGGGAAAGACGGGGAATAGGTTTTGGAAGGGTCCATGCTTTCTTTTTCATTTTTCTAGATCGCCTTATGTCTGCAGCAGTGGGCTTGAAGCCTAAACCAAAAGTATCCAGGTTTCCAGGAAGGGATACCGGCTGTACGATGCCTTGTAAAGAAGCACCCAAGCCTTTTCCAGGTACAAATCCGTTCTTCAGCATTTCCGACGCAACCATGACGGATGCAGCAGCTACCTTTGGCACAGGAATACACTCCCCTTCCAGGATCTTTTCAACCGATACCGTATCAAAAACTTGATAAACCCATGGACCTTTGTCGTCCTCAGCTTCTATGAAAGGCACAATGGCACCACCCAGAGTACACGAACTATCTTCCCCATGTACCACAATCTCTTGCCTGTCCCGCTCGAATTTAACCATCTGGTGCAAGGTAGATGGCACTGCTTTTGCTGCATGGATCCAGGGTCGGCCTAATAGGAGATTGTAAGAGACGGCCAGGTCGAGCACCTGGAACTCCATAGTAAATTCAACCGGACCTATCGTCAGTTCCAACACTATATCCCCAACTGTGTACTTTCCTCCTCCATCAAATCCTCGCACGCAAATACTATTCTTGTGGATTCTCTCACTGTCTACCTTTAACTTTTCTAGGGTGGAGAGAGAGGGCAGATGTTTGCACTGGACCCGTTGTCAATCAGCACCCGGGTGACCACAGAGTCTTCACATTTCACCGTGAGGTAGAGTGCTCTATTATGCTCAGTGCCTTCCAAAGTCAGTTCATCATCAGAAAATGTAACCCTGTCGACTTCAAAAATCTTGTTTGCTATTTTCTCTAGATGGTTCATGGAAATTTTATCAGGAACATGGGCTTCATTCAAAATTTTCATCAATGCCTGGCGTTGCTCATCTGAGTGAATCAATAATGATAGCAATGAGATCTGCGCCGGGGTCTTTCTCAACTGTTCTACAATGGAATAATCTTGTGCCTTCATCTTCTTTAAGAATTCTTCTGCCTCTTCTTCAGTTATGGCTTTCTTTACTGGTACGGGATTATCTTTGGTGATTTTAGCCTTTCTCAGCTTGTCAGGAGCAAAGCATCTTCCTGAGCGAGTCAGCCCATGGGTTTCACACACTTCTTCCTTAACTTCCTTCCCCTTATACGTCACTGTCACTCGGCCATAATTCCATGGGACGGCCTTTTCATTGATTACTGGTAACTGAATCACTGGCTTGATGATAACCGGCTCTGTGCGAGCCCCTTTTACAATCACAACGGGCTTGGCATCTGCCCCCGACACTACCACTTTAGGTGGTTCTTGTTTTACTGCAACACTGCTCAAAAGCTCCTTCTTTACCACCACAACTGGTTTGCTAACTTTCTCTTCTACCTTGATCGATGCTCTCCCCCTTGTTAATTTCTCATTTGATCTATCCTCACCAGCCCTGATCATCATTATAGTTTGTGATGGCTTCTTATGCTCTCCCTTTTGTACTAGCTCAATCATATGGGTCTCGTGATGGGTTGGCAATGGATTCTGAGTAATGTTAGGCATCTCTGGGGCTTGTACTTCAATTCGGCGGGTATCAATGAGCTCCTGGATGGCCGTTTTCAAGTGCCAGCATTTTTCTGCATCATGTCCCGGAGCACCTGAGCAATACTCGCAACTCACAGAGTGGTCCAGATTCCTTGGGGGAGGATTTGGCAATTTGGGTTCAATCGGACTCAGCATGCCCAACTGTCTCAATCTGTGGTACAAGCTAGTGTAAGATTCACCCAAGGGAGTGAAAGTGTCTTCTTCTTTTGCAGCCTATCATTCTTAAATGCAGGGTTAGGTCGAAAGCCGGTTCTAGTGGGATTTCTTTTGGTTCTTGGGGATGGGTAGGTGTTTTGAGCTGGGTAAGTATTTTGTGGGGTGGGTGCGTGCCATTGTGCATGGGTAGGAGGTTGGGGGTATGTCTGGGCATGGTGGACAGAGAAATTGGGGACAGGAGGTGGGTAGTAGTGTTGCGGTGGGCCATATGGGGTGTGTGGGTAGGTTTGGGGGTGAGGTCGAGGTTGGTGATAATATGGTGATGGACCCCTGGACCAAGCTCTCGATTCCACTACTGCAACATCTTCTTTCTTTTTCTTTCCCAATACTCCTCCAGTGCTGCTCTGGATAGCCTGGGTAGTTGCCTTGATTGCCGAATAGCTCATAATCTTGTTGGACTTGAGACCCTCTTCCACCATACTTCCCATTTTCACGACCTCGTTGAATGTTTTTCCCACTGCTGACACCAGGTGACCATAGTAGGTGGGTTCCAAAGCCTGTAGGAAATAATCAACCATCTCGCTTTCCTTCATTGGAGGATCGACTCGTGCCGCCTGTTCTCTCCACCGAAAACCGTACTCTCTGAAGCTTTCCCCCGGCTTCTTCTCAATTTTGTTTAGGGATAGACGGTCCGGGACAATTTCGAGATTATATTGAAAGTGGCCTGCAAATGCTTAGGCCACATCATCCCAAGTGCACCATCGAGCATGATCTTGCCGCGTGTACCATTCTAAGGCCGCACTACTGAGACTTTGACTAAAGTACGCCATTAATAACTCATCCCTTCCCCCAGCTCCTCTCATCTCACTGCAAAATCCCCTCAGATGGGCTACCGGATCACCATGTCCATCATATAAGTCAAACTTGGGTAACTTGAATCCCGCTGGCAACTGGTCATCGGGAAACAAGCATAAATCCTTGTAGGCCACACTCACTTGACCTCCGAGACCCTGCATATTTCTGAATGACTGCTTTAAGCTCTTAACCTTTCGTATNTGACTGCTCTAAGCGCTTGACCGTTCGTATCATCTCCTCCTGCTCAGGGTGCTGGGGAGGCTTCTCTTCTTCAGCTGAGAGATCAAAATGGGGAGTGTAAGAGCATGGTTCTGGGGGTTTGAAGGTGGGTTCGGGTGGGTAATAGTGGTTTTCATGGGTTTGGAACAGAGCTTCACTAGAGGATCTGTGTAATACGGCGGGTGGAGGAGCCACAAACACCGGAGTAGCTAGTGGTGGAGGGCATGGGATTTGTTTGGGTGGTGGAGGTGGTGGTGTGTGAGAGGTGGTTCCCTAGTACTGCTGGTAAGTAGGGAAAGATGGAGACGAGTTCACTGTGGGAGGATCTTGAGGCTGAGCTAGTGGTGGGATGTAGGCGGGGTTAGCAAGATAGGCTGGTGGTGGATGTCCCTTTGACCAGGGCTTACATCTCGGCCATTTGTTGCTTCAGTTTATACATCTCCTCCTTCATTGCATTAACGTCCACTACTTCCTCCTCCCTAGTCGGGTCGACAATGCTTGCTTCTAATTCCTGGTTGACCATGTTTGACTTATCCTTAGAGCGGGTGTTGTAGGGATGGGTTGCCAGAATGCGAGTCAACTTAACCACTTGCCTGAACTCATCAACAACAACTTTGTTAGCGGTTAGAGCATTAACAAATAGATAACCGCACATTTGGGGAATGAATGCACCTAAGCAGTTAACCATTTCTAGTATGCATTTGATCGGTTGCTTGCGTCATCCCGGTTTTTCCTTATTTTTATTTGCAACTTCCCTTTTGTTTTTCCATTGTTTCTTGCCGCTCCCTCTTTTCTTTTGCATTTCCTCTCTTATTTTCCCCTCTCTCTTCCTCTTTTTGTTTTCTATTTTTATTCGGTACGGTCGAACCCTATGTAGATTGCCTACGTATCATGACCCTGCATGAATCAGACCGAGCGTAGTTCGTGCAAATAAATGAGAAAAATAAAGAAACAATTTTTGGGAATTTTCAATTTTCATTCATAAAACACTCTATTACACAACTAGACTTTTCTTGGAAAGTAAAACAACAGACTCAAAATAGAACGAAGTATAGACTCGAGAACCACTGACAGACTCTAATGCGAAAAGGAAATACTGACTCTAACAGGCGACATACTCTAAAGGAAAATAGAGACTCAAACTATGAATACATTAACGCTTCAAATACTGGTGCCCACGGGGCATCGTTCGGCCTCGCCGTGGGCTTAGGTGCAAGGCCCCTTTGAAGTTGCTCTAGTTCATTCATTATCTTCTTGACAAATATCATTATTGCCGAAAAGAAGGTGGTGCTAGTCATGTTTTCGCACACTCGACATTTCCTAGCGATGTCATGAGCAATGGTCAGAATCCTGTCTCTGGTTCGGCCTTTTTCTAGGAGCAGGCGCTCTATCTGATTATCCCTAGCTTCCAAAACCTGGGAGTCATGTAGATGCTGTCTCTGTAACTGCTGTACTTCTTCTTCCATCAGGGCCATTAAGTCATAGCAATGCTCACTTTCAACCTCAAAAGCTTTGGCTTGTTTAGCTGCCTCGTCCTCAAGGGTAGTCATTTTCCGTCTCAAATTGGCAATGGTTTTTTCATAATCCCTCTTCATTTGCTGTAAGAACTGTGCGCGCTTTTCCGATCTCTTTGCCCATTGTGCCCGGAGATTTGCAATGTTACCTTCTGATTTCTTTAGATCTTCCTGGCACTCAATGATTTTCTTTTTCAACCCACTTATCAACCTTTCATCAGACCGACTTCTCTATTGGTTGTTAGCATCTATTCTCATCTGTCAGATTTGAGCCTTGAGAGTTTCATTTTCTTGTGCCAGCTTCTTTTATCCCCTTCTTCGGCTGCGGCTTGCAAACTGTTTTCAAACCGGAGATCCTGTATCTGTTTTTCCAATGCTCCTATGCGGGCCCTGTATTCCCTTTCTTTTTCTAACCAACCCCACTGATCCTGTGATGATTCAACAAAGTCCTAGAGGTGTGGTCTTTTAGCTGGCCTCTCGTACTCATGTTCTCTCATATACCAAGCAAGGTATCCTGGCGACACTTCGCCTTTGGCCCGATCCCGCACGCAAGTATTTACTTTTAAGTATTGACATTCGTTCCAGATCTGGCGGACTCTTGCTTCAGGAAACTGTCCGTCAGGGCTAATCTCAATTACCTGAGCACTAAGATCCTCATCCTGTGGCACTATTTGGCATTTCCCAATGTTACAACCCATATTTACATACGTTAGTTCATGCCATAAGGTCGTCGACGTAAATCCATGAAGAGATTATCTTTGAGATGATAAGAGATTAATCTTATTGGTCTTAAATGATACAAAGGTGTATAAGGGTGGTTAACAAGTATTAGAAGTTAAACGAATCAAGGATGTTGTCAGCTGTATTTTTGGGTAAACCTAGGGGTGCTTAATACTCTCAAGAGGTCGTATTTTAAGGTATATGAATCATAAAATATCCGTATCATAGTCTTGAAGTCAAACGAGTTATGAAACAAAAGTCGACAAGAGTTGTTGCAACTTAAGTTCATAGTTTTACTTAAACTTTAGGTCAAATATTATTAAGCTTTTCTCCCAATATACTTGGAATTACGGGGTGATCTACCCACCAAATTGAAGATCTATGAGTCTAGTTTCCAATGCATTAAACCTTTTATCAATACGACATTGGAGTAGAGAGATATTTGCGTTTTCGCGAGACTGCGCCAAGCACCTCTCTATGGGACCCACTTAGGCGGTTTAAGACATTTGGATCTATATAGGACGNGGAACCAACATAGCACATAACCGTACAACCAACTAACCAATAGCAAGCTCCCCAACATGGCTCGAAGCCATAGATCACAACACACTATACTCATAATGCATATACTCCATTGTTGCCTTGATACCATAGTGAGATTAAACTCGATCCTTCATAAGCTTGTGGAAACACAAATCATTTAGAATTTTTTAACTCTTCTGCAAATCTCGCATTCACTCACACAACAGTTAAGCCCACTCTCTAGGCGATCCAATTTAGATTTCAACACATTTTCTTCACTTGCAATTGAGGTCTTCTAATAGATAACATAAGGATCACACAACTTTAGAACACCCCGCAGGAGATGACCCACCAGCTTTGCCTCCAACTAACATTTCTGTATACCTTCCACCGCCATAAGCATTATGCAGTCACTTGATCTTCCTGAGTCTGTACTCATACCGCAACATGAAATTTACTTCACTCCCAACTAGGAGACATGAAAAGATTCTTCACACGCCCATAACTCGGGCTATAACATGAATCACGATGGACTTCAAGCATCTATTAGTTCTTCCATCATTCAGCAGACCTTTCTCGTCGCTACCAAATCATACGGATACGCCTCGCAGTACTAACATACTCATCACATAGCCACAACCGTCATTTCCACTAACAGGGACACTACCGAACATATAAGTTCAAAAACACTTGTTCACACAATTAGCACCTCGGTGCTCCAGCCATAGGCCTGATCCAACCTCAAGTCCTCCAGACTGGCCCACCATAAACTCACAGAGATTACATCTCGCCCCTCGATCGAGGAATCACAAGCCACCAAGGCACATTTGATACTGAGCGCTCGTTCGCGCGTACGAATGCGTGGAAGGAATTCAAAGAGTTATATTTCAAGCTGAATCAAGGACGCACGATAAGAATTCAAGAATGTGAAGTTTTCCTAAAGGTTCTGCAGCCTCTCGAGGATAAATACAGACGTCTCCGTACCGATCCGCGAGACTTTACTAAACCGGCTCATGACTCGCGAGACCAAGTAACCTACGCTCTGATACCAACTTGTCACGACCCCAAACCCGGTCGTGATGACGCCCAACATACTGCTAGGCAAGCCCGACCATTCAACAACATAATCCCAATTTCTTACTCAGATTATAGATAAATAACACAGGGATATTTACTAAGTCATTACTTTCAAGTTTATAAATAATAATAAAATCTGCGGAAGTTCAATTAGAATACCACAACATAGCCCAATAGAATCCGGTGTCACGAACATGAGCCTCTAATACAGAATATCCACCTATTACAAGTCTATCTAGGAAAAATGCGGAATAAAAGAATAAAGATAGATGGGAGAGAACAAGGCTGCGAATGCCATGCAGCTACCTCGATACTCCCGGATACTGCTGCTCAGCTAAACAAATCCTTACTCAGCCTGTGGTGTACCTGGATCTGCACACAAGGTGTAGGGAGTAATGTGAGTACTCCGACCCAGTGAGTAATAAACATAAATAAAGGCTGAGGATAAGAAATCATGAAAAATAGAAGGCTCTACACCTTATATAAATATCAGTATAATCAACCAGGCTCTCGGCCTCAATATCAATGTACTTAACCAGGCTCTCGGCCTCAATATCAATGTAATACTGCTGCGGCGCGCAGCCCGATCCATGCTCAGTACAGAAACCATCATAAGCCCCTTGGGCATCTATAAAACAGTGGTTCTCAGCCCAAAAATATCATTTAGAAATATCATTTAAGTTTTCAAATCTTAGGAAGATGGCTGAGTTTGCAAAACAGTATTTAAAACCTTGGACTGCGATCAAATGATATGCAAAGTATGCGAAAGCAGTGATATCAATCCCTGAAGGATTCAAATAATTGGCAAGAAGCCCAAATGTAACAATTAAATCCAAGTAAGGATGATTCTCAATTTAGTTCAAGTAGAAAACACAGTAAAACATACTCTTGGACGACCAAGTCACAATCCCAACGGTGCNCCTCCCTAGACGGGTCGACAATGCTTGCTTCTAACTCCTGGTTGACCATGTTTGACTTATCCTTAGAGCGAGTGTTGTAGGGATGGGTTGCCAGAATGCCAGTCAGCTTAACCACTTGCTTGGACTCATCATCAACGACTTTGTTAGCGGTTAGAGCGTTAACAGATAGATAACCGCACATTTGGGAATGAATGCATCTAAGCAGTTAACCATTTCTATTATGCCTTTGCTTGGGTTGCATGCGTCATCCCGACTTTCATTTTGCTTTATTTACCAACCCTTTCCTTTAATCCTCCCTCGTGTTTTCCATTGTTTGTTTCTTGCCTTTCCCTCTTTTCTTTGTTTTCCTCTCATTTTCCTCTCTTTTCTTTTCCTTCTTTTTCTTTTGCCTTGGTTTGTCTTGTTCCTATTCTCTCCCTGCCTCGAAATTATTTTTCTGCTCTTTTCTTTCTTTGTCTCTTGCTCTCTTTTTATTTTCTCTTATTTGCCCTTTTTATGTTTTGGTTACGGTCGAATCCTATGGAGATTGCCTACGTATCATGACCCCGCATGAATCAGACCAAGCGTAGTTCTTGAAACTAAACGCAAAAATAAGGAAATAAATTTTGGGATTATTCAAATTTTCAGTAATAAAATTTCGATTACAAAGCTAATATATTCCTTGTTTTTCTTGAAAAGGAAACTACAAAAGCAGACTCAAAATAACAAAATACAGACTCGATGATTAAAAACTAGATTAAGAGTACATCAAAGCTTCACATCCTGGGGTCCACGGGGCATCATTCGGCATCGCCGCGGGCCTGCTCGCAAGATTGAGAAGGTTTCAATGTCAACTGCGGTCATCCTGGACAAGGAATTTTAAGGAAAAGTGTGACTTATTTAAAGAAAACTGACTATTTAATGACTTATTTTGACCTAAAAAGAAAAGTGGCTATTTTGTTTAAAAATGTTTATTTAAGGAAACAAAGGCTCGGCAAATACGGCCTTTCAGCACTTCCGGGAGGGAGATTTTAAGGCTGTGCCCGCAAACCGTTTTAAAAATGACTCAGGGTGGCTGTTCTTGCAAAAATAGCCTTCCGGTGCCCTTTTGGGGACATTCGGCTTATTTTAAACAAGAATGGCGACAACGGACTTATTTTGACAAAAAGTCAAAGTCTTGGTATTTTTGGCTATTTTTGAAAAAGGGTGTTTGGACCCGATGAGGGTTGCCTACGTATCTCACATCCGGTGAGAATCAAACCAGCGTAGTTCGGGCCAATAAAAATAAAACTAACTACTTTCGAAAACAAGACTCTTTTTCATTGACAAATACACTATTTGGGAAAACAATACTCTTTTTATATTTTCTTTTTCAACAAACTATTTGAGAATAAAACTCTTATTTTTTTTCTTTTTCTTGACCAATAAAACAAACCATTTTTGAAAATAAATTTTCTTTTGCCTTTTCTTCTTTTTTTCATTTTTCTCAAAATTCGGTAAAGTTTCGACACTATTTCGACATTGGTTGTTTTTCTAAAACAGGTAATTAACCCTCTATACTGCTATTTCTCTTTTTTTTTCTAATTTTTCCCAAATACTCCAAAGCCAGTCAGCATGCAAGTCCGAGACAAATAAATGCACACGCAACACGTAAGATGCATCAGGATAGTCTTTTCATTTCAGGTTACCTGTCCTAGACGGACCCAACCCCTGTGTTGAGTCCCCTACGGCAAATGCACGTGATGCAAATTAGCGTTCCTACTAGGGATCCGGTATGAAGTCAAGTTATTCTAGGTTCAAAACCTATGTATATGTCCTAGACTGTGTACCCGAGCGGACAACTCGAGTCGAGGAGGGGGCTACGTACCGGGGACCCGCAAGATCGTCCGGCTTAGTAACTTGTCCGAGCCTCTTTCTTATTCCAGGGTATGATACTAACAGAATAGGGAGTCTCAACCAGTAAGCACATCCCCGGAGGTGAGAAGAGAAGGGTTTCGGCACAGTTTATATACAGTTCAGATAATATCAAAGCGGTAAAGCATTTAGCACATTTAGCAGGAAACATGTAGGAAAATCAGATAAAGCCAAACATAACAATTATTCTAAGCTCGAATTCTTAAACCCTGAACCGAAGTTCTGGGTTTGTGACCCCAGCAGAGTCGCCAGAGCTGTCACACCTCCTTTTTCACTACACCCGCAAGGGCATAATAAAGGAGTTTTTCCAATTAAAGGACAATCGGAACGGGATTTATTATTAGGATTTAGAGTCGCCACTTGGGAGATTAATGGTATCCCAAGTCACCGGTTGAATCCCGATCCGAGGAAAATATGACTCTGTTAACAGTCCGCGAACCAGAAATCCGAGTAAGGAATTCTGTTAACCCGGGAGAAGGTGTTAGGCATTCCCGGGTTACGTGGTTCTAGCACGGTCGCCCAACTGTTATATTTGGATTTATCTGATTTCAAAACATGTTTTTGCTTATGTGCTTTTAAACCTTGAACCGCTTTATTATTATTTTTAACGAGAATTCCAACATCGTGAAAACGTGTTTCGAACCACGTCACATAAATGCACCCCTGGTTGTTGACACAATTTGACTTCGTTGAGATTTGGATTTGGGTCACATAAATGCGCACCCGAGTTTAGGAATGTAATGTTATTAAAATACGTGACTAAGGAGACTAACGCGTTATTATCTTTGGGGAAGGCCGTGAAACTCGCTAAACGGCCCGTCCCGAAATCTAAGTATTTTAACACCAACATTTATTGAGGGCCCCGCAATTTGTGTATTTTTTGTTTGGCGAGGCTCATCTCATTTATTAATTAAAAGGCAAACCTAAAAGCAACTATGATTCTCTATTTTTATTTGTCTCTAATAATGAAGGAAAAGTCCTACTTAATTCGTTATTGGACCAAATGATAATTCTGCACCACAGTCTAGCCATTGGGCTCCAAGATAAGCCCAACGAAGGGAAATTACACCCAGGTCTGTACTACAAAATTGGCCAGTTGCTGACTGTGGCCCAGGCCCAAACGAAAACCAACATTCAGGAGGCATGCACGAGCCAAAATTCACAGAGGTCCTCATTTCGAACCCCTAGGACTACGATCAGATTTCAGTCACGATTTGGGCCAAAGTTCATAGCCCAAGCACGTTTGGGGACCTCACATCTCAAGGCCAACTTGACGTCTAATTCCCTAATGGGATTACAATTTCAGTAATACACTCAAAGCAACACAAATCGAAAAGGCGTTCCACATGAATTAAACCAAAATGCTAATAATTGAAGGAGTATGAGACAGTCAGTATGACATTTGTGCATTGAATTGTGATTTTGAACAGTTAAACTAGAGGACCTATTGACATCCAATAAACCAAATTATACAAAGGTGTGATTATTGATTTTTGAATGAGACATTAGGCTGTTGAATTAAGATGAGTTACTGTTCCAGTTCAATCTAATTTTAATCCAGTTGTGTCCGTCCAAGCTACGATATTAATTTACTAAACTAAACTGAACTTCAATTTAATAATAAACCTGCTAATGTACTGATTTTCAACTAACATGAAGATCCAACTACACTACATTAGGATACTGCTCCAGAACAAATTAATACAAATTCAAAAATTACAGTCCAGTACAGTTCAAACTTCAAAGTCCATATTATTACAAGTCTAGCCTAAACTGTATCAAACAAGCACACATTAACTAGCAATGTCTAATTATTGATATACAGCATTCAAATGAGTGCAAATCACGAAACAGGAAACATGAGCCATGCTTTATTTCATTTCCATTTTTGATAGCTACATCGAAGCAATTGTGAGATGTGTACCTGGAAATGTATGATAACAAGAGAGAAGAGAGAGATCAGCAATAGTGCAGCAGATCGGACTTCAACAGCATCAAATAGGACCAGATTTAAATCCAAACCAATATCAAAGTGCCCAGGCAGATGTAAAATCAACCAAACACCTTAAATCTACTTGAAATCAACCTTAGGAAGTCATAGATCACATTCAACAATCAGAATCACCCATCAACAACCCCGATAAACTCCAAACGACTCCAGATGCTCTAACAATCGAACACAGAACAGAGAAACAGAGAAACTCGAACTGTTTCTGATCCTAAATGATCAATGTAACATTATTTTTTTTGGTTTTCTGCTATGTTTGCCTTTTTTTGGTTTTTCTTTTTGAAGAAACTAAGATCTAAAGGAATTTCTGATCTGAAATTTGAACTTCAGATCTGTGAAGCTTAAAGAGATTTTTTGGGGGGGAATTTTTGAGGCTCCAAACTTGTCCATTAAGGCACTTAGTCATGTCTTTTATAGGCAAAGATGACTGCAACCCTCAATTTCTGTTTACACTCTTAGTCCCTATTTATTTTCAGATTCAGTCCTTTATTTTTTTAACTTGTTACCCAAGTTACTATCCTAAATTTACTGAAATCTAACTTGAGCCCTATTCTAGAAGATTATAAGGAATTCTATTCTAATCTACAGCATTCTATCCTATTATCAAATGCCCAAAATACCCCTGAATACCCTGAAATTACTAACCTTATCTCAACTAAAACCCCAGCCCCTTTCACCATACCTATATACTATCAGCTATAACCAATCACCTAAAATTGATCAAAATTAAACTGGAATAAAAGAATTACTAACACAGAATGATAAAGATCAAACAATGCTCAACAAGACTACTTAGAGTTCAATTAATCCTATAGGAGTAATACTGAAATGAAGGAAAAGAATTTACTAACTCTAAAAGAAAATCATAAGACCAACCAAAACTACCATAATCAATATTAAGCTAAAAAGAAACAATTACTAAATCAACTAACATTTAAGACTAATAATCGAAATTTAAACTAAAACCTAGAACATGCTTAAAACTAATTTTAAAGGCCTTAGATCACAACTAAACGAACAAATTATTATTTTCCCAAAGAGAAGCAGACACATCCTAATTGAATCAAAACTAACAAAGAATCCGACTAAACTAACAATTAATTGCCTGAACTAACTAAACTAACGTTTAAACTATCAAAACAAAACAACAATCAGACCAAAATTAAACAAAACTAAAAAATAACAAATCAACACTGAAATTAAACAAAAGCAAAATTTAAAATTAATCAGAAAATTAGGAGAGGCACTCATTGTCTTAATCAGAAGAAGAAAAAGGAACATAAAAAAAAGACGAAAAAGAGGACTCACGGCTTGACTCGGACATTCATACCGCCTCTTTGATTCAAAATTTGAGCGTCTTGGGCGTGACTTGAACATCAATGACGGTGAATTCTTCATGAGGGGAGTGAGGAGGCCATATGGTATCGATTTGGTGAAGTTTGGAGAAATTAGGTTTCGGCCGGAATTTTTCGATTTGAAATCCGAAACGTTCAACTGATATTTGAGGGAAAATGGTTGTGGATTTGGGTTGAGGGTGTTGAGGAGATTCAGGGGTGTAAATTTGGTCGGATTTGGATGACTTTGCATTTTGGCCGTATTTTTGATCTGATATTCGAGAAGATGGGCTAAGAATTGAAAGAAATTTCTTTGGTGGTTGGAAAGAGGAGGGGAAGACGAGTCTATGGTGTATTTTTCGGGTCGATTGGGGTTTCGCCACCGGCGGAGACGATTTCCGGCCGGCGGCGCCGGCGGAGGAACAGTGGAGCAGCGAAAGGGGGTACGAGAAAGACGATGCATGTCTTTAGGGTTTTCAGACATTTTTATTAAATAAGGGGATTGAATCTGGGCCGCTAGATTATGGAGATGGACGGCTGAGATTGATGGACACCAAGACGGCGTCGTTTGGATTAGTAACGGGGCAAACCGGGTTGGGGACGGGTGTGGGCTTGGACTGGGGGGAATTTGGGTCTTCAGGGGTTGTTTTTGTTTGGGCTTAGGCAACTTTGGCCCAAATTCGGGCACCTTATTAAGACCACCATCTTTTAATTTGTATTCTTTTGTTTTCTCCTTTTTATTTCTTTTATTTATTTTTATTTTTTTGATTTTTGTTAAAATGACAAATTAAAATTCAAAGACCAAATTAACTCTAAAATTATATTATTAATTTCCAATTACCCTAATTCCTAATTTTAATGCAAACTAGGACAAATTAAAACTGTAAATGCAAAATGGACCATTTTTGTTATTTTCCTTTATATTTAACTACTAATTAATCCTAAAACATGAAATTAAATCCTAAATGCTAATGTCAAATGTACTTTTATGTTTTCCGTATGAATTAAATGCACAAATAAGATGCAAACAATTAGCAGAAAATAACACAAAAATTCACAAAATTGCAAAATAATGAAAGAAATCATTTTGAATTTTTGGGAATAATTCATGTAGGGCAAAAATCACGTGCTCACAATACGAACTCGGAAGTAGATGATTCTTGTTCCTATCAGTCTCAAATAATAATACGAACACAACCCTTCAATCGAAACTCAATTCGGAGCTCATTTGCCCATTTCAATACCCATTTTTCTCGTTAAACAATTAACTCATGTTTCGTGTCAAAAACCCAATCGCGACCTGATGAAACTAGACCAAACTTTCCAGATCACTCCTATAATTCATTATTTAAATTCTGGAAATCTCGAAATAGAATTTCGATCTCTAGAACTAAAAATGGACCTTTAGATCATTACATGTTTATGCTCAAACGACAAAAATCTTCCAAAAACTCTTCCAAAACTTATCCGAGCCTCATGGGACCCCGACCACATGCCAACATAATTCATAACATTATTCAAACCTGTCCCAATCATCAAAACACCTCAAACAACATCAAATTATCCAAAACTCATCGAATTCAAGCCTAATTTTCTAAAAACTTCCGAAATACACTTTCGATCAAAAACCCGACCAAACTACGTCCGAATGACCTGAAATTTTGCACACATATCCCAAATCACCTAACGATGCTACAGCAACTCTCGGAATTCCATTCCGACTCCCGGATCAAAATCTCACCTATCAACCGGAATTCGCCAAAATACTAACTTCGCCAATTCAAGCCTAATTCTACACCGGACCTCCAAAATTACTTCCGATCACACTCCTAAGTCACAAATCATCCCCGAAGCTAACCGAATCATCAGAATTCAAATCCGAACCGTCTAACACATAAGTCAACGTTAGGTTGACTTTTCCGAAACAAACCTTCCTTAAAGAGACTAAGTGTCTCATTTCCTACTAAAACCAATCCAAATCAACTCGTTCACACCCAACACTGATAATGAAGCATAAAGAAATAGGAAATGGGGAAAACAGGGCGGTAACTCACGAGACGACGGGTCGGGTCGTCACATCCTCTCCAACTTAAACAAACGCTCGTCCTCGAGCGTCAGCAGAGTTGTCCTAGAAGCCAACCAAAAGCTGAATGACCTTATCAAGCATAAACCTGGGGGTGATCCCATGTCACCCTATCTCACATGGGTCCGATAACACGTTTTAACTAAAATCACACAGTCCAGTCTTGCCCATAAATCATAGAACCACATTTCACTTTTCGGAATCATACACAAGATCAGAACCTCACACCTATATTCAGAATAAGTCTGAACCAGCTGTAATAGACCATGCCTGCAACCTCGGGTGCAATTATATGATATACCAATAACTCAAACACATGCAACGATAACTTCCATTCACAACAGCTGCCCACAACAACCAAATACCGATAAAAATATCTTATTAGCCAAGGTCTCATTCCAACACTTTCATATACTGCCAACGGTAATTGAAACACACAATAAACCATAATCATTGCTCAGATCAACCATTCATGAGGCCATTTCTCCTCTGGCAATTACCATAACAAATTTTTGAACCGAACCTCGATATTTACCCATCAAACATGCTGAAATCAAATCCGTTCGTATTCATTAATGACCCCAACGATCACTTCGAACCCAACACACCACTCTGGTGATATGACACATCAATACAGGCCTAAGCCACAACTTGCATAATACGCGCACCAATAAGAAACGGTCCGAACATACTCGAATCATGAAAATGACTCACCTGAGAGAGCAATACCTCAAACTCACCAGTACTGCCACAACACAAGGCTGAGACCCTGTCTCACATCATAGAAATAGGACACACAAATTTGACCCGCAAGGTCATGTTTCCACACAGCTTTGCTGCAACGCACGATCCTATCCAAATACTACTCCACATGAAACACCTCTAGTCACTATGCTTGAAATCGACAACCATGCTCAATTGATGTCTGGAGCCAAAGAAAATCATTACACCCACGGGCACCATGCAAACCTGATAGAACATAACCGGTACGTTATTCACCGAGCAACACCCAATTGCTCATCCCGCTCGACTTCCACTACTACAACTCCTACCGGAGCCATACGATCCGGTGCCCAGCACCAAATTAATACCGAAATCAACAACCTCGCCCGGCGACATGCCTAGCCACAAGAAACGCATCTGAAAAGTCCCTCAACACCGAAACTGAATCAATGGTAGAAACCTCTGCGCTGACGTCTATCACGATGGCCCAATTAAGAAGAGAAATCCTCCCCAGCTGTCCGCTGGGTCTTAGAAATATAAACCACTCTGCTAGAACATAATCCAACGCACTTCATCACTCAACCCGTGGCACTTCCGGCGTAGCCCCTAGTGCAATAGCTCAAAATCATCCAACACTAAGACAACCAGTCTGAATTCCAACATCACATCCAAAATATAACATACCAGCAAATAAAGATCCACTCGAGCCTCCAAATCCCGATAGCCGCTAAACGGTGCCGATACACAAGATCCACAACCACAACCACAACCTAGCCTGTACATGAGAACTCCCAGTCTCCAACTCCATATGGCACACAAATCATCATACCTGATCCCAGTTTCCACCGTGCGAATACATGCACACCTTTAATACCCAATCATCCCACGATAAATACTCTAAAATTTCCATGTGCATACAAGCAACTCGAATATCAGCAGTCGATCCAGCCTTAAAGTGCCGCAATACTATTGAAGTGCCATCAACTTAATCACATTGGCCTTTTTCTGAAACATATACCCTCTACAAATCACTATGATTAGAAATACAATTTCCTTAATCATCTGAAGATCATTCACCCTAATCATCTGAAGCTCATTTCTCTAATTACCTAAAGCTGCCCGTACCGCCTATGAATTTCCATTCAGAACTGAACCGTAACCTTACACGCACAAATCTCAATCCTTCACAACATATCGCATATACCATATCATCCTAAGGTAACATGAGGACTTCACCTCCCTTCCGAACCATGAACGTCTACGTACTCAACTAGTCAAGAACTTCCATTGATCCCATCTAAAAGAAAAAAATTATTACACATCCCATGCTCTGCATGACATACATAGGTCTTGTTCAAATTCTTAAAATACCGACACGACGGATGAGATCTGTATAAATTCATAACACTGCCGAATCAACAATTCATTGGATCTATACTTATGGCAAGAACTATCACCTCATTCTGAACCAAACAATGGTCTTAGCCCCTTAATTTACTTTATATGCTCAGATTGCACTGAGCTCGAATTCAATGATCTCGTCTCACCCAGTACGAATTGCTCAGGCAATAAGCCACCCCAGACATAACTAAAAGTCGCATATGATGCCCCAATATGCCAATAGGCTACCAATTCGAACGCGGTACAAAAAGAAAACGAACTCTGGAAGGAATTACCTAACTCACGCACTAATACGGGCCTTCCCTAGAAAACAGGAAGCAAGGTATACAAAAATAGCACATAGAAAACTATACTCAACATCACACTGTTGCGGCGTGCAACCCGATCCAGATAACATACCCATGGCGGCGTGCCACCCGATCCACACATAGATCTCACATAAGGAGATGCACATCAAGCCAAATTTGCTCATTACAACAAAATACCGAGAATCTCTCGTAAGCATGCTAAGTGCATAATAATATCTCTGAGGGACATATAGCGTTATAAGCTACAAAACTCAAGCACAATTGAGGTGTGATATACAGTCTGAATTTCAAGAGCCAAGATGCTCATATAACGTCATTCCTACGCGGATTCTCAACATATAAGCAATTTCTCAAGTCGTCTCACAACTCACACGGCGCAATGCATCACTACACGAAATATCTGACAACGAAGCATCAACCTGCCTACTCCTCCATGAGGACCGCGTTACTAAAATGCACACATCTGGCCCGATATAGAGCCATTATTCACATTAAATCCATTCACTGACTTCAAGCTGATTCTGATTACGTTGAACTAGCCTGAAAATCCTTTCAAAGGTCCATAATAACTCCCATTTTTCTCATAACACACAAGAACAACCGTCATAATCGGGGTAATCCTCCCCAGTTCACAACCCAATAGGTCAAGTGCCCTCCATGCATGAATCCCCAAGTTAACGACACTATTACAAACTTCATACTTGGTTTACATCTTTAATCAATCAAGTGATCACATGCCACACTTATATAATCTTCCCGTGGGACACACTCCCACAACCTACCACAACAATATCTGGAGCGTACCTCCAAACCANAGGAGGATTGAGGGTATGCTCGCCAGGGAGCGAGGGGCTTAAGGAGAGGGAGGCCCAATTGGAACGTAGGGGGGCGGAACTGGAGGAGACGGATGGGGAGCTAGTGAGGGACGTTGCTCGTAATAGTGAGCTGGAGGCTCTCCTCAGGGCGAAGGATGATGAACTCGAATTGAATCGAGGGGTGGCTCCGGAGAATACCGACTTGCAGCAGAGGGTAGCTAGTCTGACCGCCGAGCTTGGTGTTAGAATGGCGGAAATCAACAGACTTAAGGGCGAGCTGAGTGCTAATGCCAACTAATTGACCGCGTTGCAGAGGCAAGTCGCCCTTCCGAGGTCTGAAGAAGCGGAATTCCATTCTCGGCCCTCCTCGTCTCGTCCCCCATCTGGTCGGGGCCCGCATCGTAGTGCCTATGAGATGTGGGTCTATGCAGAGGCTCGGCTTGATGTATACAGAGCTTTACACGCAGAGGGTCGAGCGACGGAGGCGGAGGTTCAGGTGGTGCGAAATGAAGCGCGCATAGCTCGTGAATTATGTGGGTATTACCCCGACTCTCCCGATGGGGAGGATGTTGCTTCCGAGGCTGTCGATCGCCTTGACTCAGACTCGTGGTATGAGGACGCTTATCCCATAGGGGGTGGTAGTTAGTTTAAGCTTGTATATTTTGCTTCCGCATCTTCTTTGGTTGTGGGGTGTACCAAAATCTGTCCGTGTGGACGAATGTAAATAATTTTTGTTGTAATATAAACTTTTGTTTTTGTCGCTTCGTCTGTTTGTTGCTTCTCCCTTTTTGTTGTTTTTGTTTTACATTTAATCTTCGAGGATATTTCCTTTCAGAAGATGTCGAGGTTCGAACAAGATGGAACTGATGTCGATGGCCTTTAGCCGTTAGGATGTTGCTTCGACTATCGTCGAAGTAGTATCCGTCGTGGTTCGAACGAGGTCGAACCAATGTCGATGGCCTTAGCCGTTAGGACGTTACTTCGACCGTCGTCGAAGTAGTATCTGTCGAGGTCGAACCATTATCGATGGCCTTAGTCGTTAGGACGTTTGCTTCTGTTGTCGAAGTAGTATCTGTCGTGGTTCGAACGAGGTCGAACTAATGTCGATGGCCTTAGCAGTTAAGACGTTGCTTCGACTGTCGTCGAAGTAATATCTGTCGTGGTTCGAACGAGGTCGAACCAATGTCTGTGGCCTTAGCCGTTAGGATGTTACTTCGACTGTCATCAAAGTAGTATCCATCGAGGTCGAACCAATGTCGATGACCTTAGGCGTTAGGACATTTGCTTCGACTGTCGTCGAAGTAGTATCCGTCGTGGTTCGAACGAGGTCGAACCAATGTCGATGGCCTTAGCCGTTAGGACGTTACTTCGACCGTCGTCGAAGTAGTATCCGTCGAGGTCGAACACAATGTCGATGGCCTTAGCCGTTAGGACGTTGCTTCGACTGTCGTCGAAGTAGTATCCGTCATGGTTCGAACGAGGTTGAGCCAATATCTATGGCCTTAGCCGTTAGGACGTTTCTTCGACTGTCGTCGAAGTAGTATCCGTGGTTTGAACGAGGTCGAACCAATGTCGATGGCCTTAGCCGCTAGGATGTTACTTCGACCGTCGTCGAAGTAGTATCCGTCGAGGTCGAATCACTATCGATGGCCTTAGCCGTTAGGACGTTGCTTCGACTGTCGTCGAAGTAGTATCCGTCGTGGTTCGAACGAGGTCGAACCAATGTCGATGACGCTTATACGATGGAGATCGACTTCTGCGTATACAATGGAGATTGACTTCTGTTCATATAATGGAGATTTCTGTTTATACAATGGAGATCGACTTCTGCGTATACAATGGAGATTGACTTCTATTCATATAATGGAGATTTCTGTTTATACAATGGAGATCGACTTCTGCGTATACAATGGAGACTGACTAGGGTAGTCCCTTCATTACTTCGGTCTAGAGACCGTGTTGATGGACCGAGGTGATGAATTGCGCTTTTGATCCACGGGGTATCCCCTTTGCCGCCTCGTTAAAAACCTCCCCGAGAAAACCCAATCGGGACAAAACTCGGGTGAGGGAAAAAGAGTACGGCTTGGGAGACGCCTCTCAGAAGTGGAAGTATTTGAGGTGGGCGACGTTCCAGTTGTTTTGGAGTGATTTTCCTTCCATTGTTTCCAGTTGGAACGCTCCTTTGTTTGCAGCTGCTGTGATTTTATACGTCCCATCCCAGTTGGTTCCCAATTTTCCCTCGTTTGGGTCTTTCGATGCCAGTGTTTTGGCCTTGAGGACGTAGTCGCTAACTTTAAGTGATCTTACTTTGGTTTTTCTATTGTAGTATCTCTCTACCTGCTGTTTCTGGGCTATCATTCTTATATGGGCCATGTCTCTCCGTTCTTCGACTTCATCTAGGTCTTGTAACCTATTTTCGTCGTTACCCGCCCCGCTGTCATGGGAGTATCTCAGGCTTGGCTCCCCGATCTCGACGGGTATGACTGCATCGGTCCCGTAGACCAGTGAATATGGCGTTTCTCCCGTGCTGGACTTTGGCGTTGTTCGGTATGCCCATAGTACTTCAGGCAGTAATTCGGGCCATAACCCTTTAGCTTCCTCGAGCTTCTTTTTCAATATGTTCAATATTACTTTGTTGGAAGATTCGGCTTGACCGTTGGCGGCTGGGTGGTATGGAGTGGAGAGTATCCGCTTGATGTGCCATTTTTCGAAGAACTCGGCCGTTTTCTTTCCGACGAACTGAGGCCCATTGTCGCAGCTGATTTCTTTGGGGATGCCGAAGCGGCATATAACATTTTTCCATATAAAAGCGATGACCTCCTGTTCGCGTATTTGGGCGTACGCACCTGCTTCCACCCATTTAGAGAAATAGTCAGTTAAAACTAAAAGGGAACGTACCTTTCCTCGTCCAGCCGGCAGGGGGCCGATTATGTCCATCCCCCATTTTATGAAGGGCCATGGCGAAGTGACTGAATGGAGGAGTTCTCCCGCTTGATGTATCATGGGGGCGTATTTTTGACACTGCTCGCATCTCCGGACGTAGTCTGCTGCTTCTTTTTTCATAGTAGGCCAGTAATAGCCGGCGCGGATGAGGCATCGGACGAGGGCACGGTTCCCAGTGTGTGCGCCGCAATGGCCCTCGTGCACCTCCTCCAATACTTGTCTTGTTTGCTGGGGTCCGAGGCATTTAGCAAGGGGGCCGCCGAACGTTCTTTTGTAGAGGTCATGATTTACCAGGCTGTATCGGGCAGCTTGCACGCAGAGTTTCTTGGCTTCTTTTTTGTCTTGTGTGAGTGTTCCGTCCTACAGATAGGATACAAAGCGGTTGCGCCAGTCCCAGGTTAAGTTAAAGGAGAATACCTCGACGTGATCTATGGTTGAATGGAGGAGAGTGACCACGTTTCCTTTGTTGATATTTTTGGTGGTTGCAGCTAGCTTGGCTAGGCCATCTGCTTCAATGTTTTGTGCCCTAGGTATCTGCTCGAGGCGGCATTCGTCGAATTCTGGCATCAGCTTGTGGATCTCTGATTGATACTTTTTTAGTCTTTGTTCTTTAATTTGGAAAGTCCCGGTGACTTGATTTACGACGAGTTGAGAGTCGCAGTGGAGGATGAGTCACCGGGCTCTGTATTTGAGTGCTAACTTCATATCTGCAACCACAGTGTCGTACTCGGCCTCGTTGTTAGTCATCTCGGGACATCGTATGGACTGGCGAATTACTTCACCTGTAGGGACTTCGAGGACGAGTCCTAGTCCCGATCCTGAGGCATTCGAGGCTCTGTCAGTATAGAGGGTCCGAAGGTTTGTAAGAGTGGAGGCACGAAGGGCCTCTTGTTCTGCTTCCGGCAAAATTTCTGCACTGAAATCGGCGACAAAGTCGGTGAGTGCCTGCGACTTAATGGCAGTTCGCGGGTGCTACGTTATGTTGTGCTCGCTGAGCTCTATGGCCCATTTGGCGAGTCTGCCTGAGAGCTCAGGTTTATGCAGGATGCCCCTTATGAGAAATGTTGTTATTACCTTTATGGGGTGACATTGAATGTAGGGTCTAAGCTTTCGCGAAGCTACGAGTAGTGCCAGAGCCAGTTTTTCAAGGTGCGGGTACCTTGTTTTGGCATCTATTAAGGTTTTGCTGATATAGTAAATGGGGGATTGTGTACCTTTATTTTCGCGGACCAGGACTGCGCTCAAGGCGACTTCGGATACCGCTAGATATACGAGCAGACTTTCGCCTGGGTCTGCCTTGACGAGCAGGGGTGGTGAGCACAGATATGCTTTCAGTTTCCTCAGGGCGTCGATGCATTCTTCGTTCCATTGTAGTCCATGATCTTTTCTCAGTACATTGAAGAACTTGTGGCACTTGTCCGAGGATCGTGAAATGAACCTTGATAGGGCGGCTATTCGCGCTGTCAGCTTCTGTACCTATTTCTTGTTGTTCACTACCTCAGCTATTGAGTCTATGGCCTTGATCTGATCCGGGTTGACCTCGATGCCTCGTTGTGACACAAGGAAACCCAAAAATTTTCCTGTGGCTACATCGAAGGCACATTTTTCCGGATTCAGTTTCATTCCGTACCGTTTCAATATCTCGAAGGCTTCTTTCAAGTGACCGATATGGTCTTCTTTCTTGGCCGATTTCACCAGCATGTCATCGATATAGACCTCCATTGTCTTGCCGAGCTATTCCTTGAACATCTTGGTAACTAACCTCTGGTATGTGGCCCCCGCGTTCTTGAGTCCGAATGGCATCACATTATAGCAGTAAGTCCCTTGGTGGATGATGAAAGTTGTTTTCTCTTGATCCTCTTCGTCCATTAGGATTTGGTTGTAGCCGGAGTAGGCATCCAAGAAACTCAGCAGTTCGTGTCCCGCTGTTGCGTCGATCAGCTGGTCGATATGTGGTAATAGAAAGGAATCTTTTGGACATGCCTTGTTCAGATTGGTGAAGTCCACGCACATTCTCCACTTGCCGTTTTTCTTCTTGACCATGACCACATTAGCGACCCATTAGGGGTATTTCGATTCTCTGATGGAGCCGTCAGCCAGTAATTTGTCCACTTCTTCACTGACTGCCTCATTGATTGCAACATTGAATTTCCTCCTCATCTGCCACACGGGCGGATAAAGCGGATCGATATTCAACTTATGAGTGGTAATGTCTTTCGGGATCCCCGGCATATCTGAGTGCGAGAAGGCAAATAGATCGGCATTGTTAGTCAAAAATTCACGATACTTACCTGGCTCGGAGAGGTTGTGTCCGATATAAGCCTTTTTTTGTATTGTCGGCGTCGTCCAGGTGTACCGGGTCGAGATCTTCAGTGGTTGCCTTGCAAGCTTCTACAACGTCGGGGTCTATGATGATCTCTGCTGGCAGGTCGATTTTGGCTCCCGACATGGTTGATTGCTATGCCTTCGCACTTGCCTCTTTTAACTGTTTGGTATGCGTGCAGTCTTGGGCGATCCTGTAGCATTCCTGGGCGGTACGCGGCTCGCCTCGAATGCTGAAAATTTCCCACAGGGTGGGAAACTTGATTACCTGATAGAAGCTTGAGGGGACGGCCCGCATGGCGTGTATCCATGGGCGTCCTATGATAGCATTATAAGCGGTTTCCTGGTCCATGACGTGGAATGTAGTTTCCAGCGTGACTCCCCCATCCAGGATTGGCAGTGTTATTTCTCCAGATGTCCGCTCTACTACATTATTAAAACCCGTTAGTGTTATGCAACGTAGTATTATCTTTTCCTCGAGCTTCATTCGCATGAGAACTCTCGGGTGGATAATACAACGCACCGCTTCTGTCGTCTACCATAACTGTTTTCACATCTGTTTCAGCTATGCGTAATGTTATGACTAGAGCATCGTAATGAGGGAAAGACAAACCGTCGGACCCTGACTTTTAGAAGGTGATACTATCTTCAAAGCCATCATACCGTTCGTGAGTGATTGTACGCTTCAGCTTATACGTGATGATGGACTTTACGTGGTTGATCACCGAGTTGTCGCCACCACCGATAATCATTTGTATGGTACGTGCCGGCGACGGTGGCCTGGGTGGTCCTTGAAATGGGTCACGCCCTCTGGCGAAGTTAGCCTGTCCTTTAGCGCTGAGCAGTTCTTTGAGGTATCCCCGGTTCAGCATTCTGACCACCTCCTATCGTAAACCTATGCAGTCTTCGGTCTTGTGTCCTCTTTCCAGATGGAATTCGGAGTACGTTTGACCTTCTTGCACTTGGGTCCGATTTCATCTTTTGTGGCCATTGCACCTGCGTGCCCAGCTTTTCTAGTGCGTACACTATTTCTGAAGGGGAAACACAAAAGTTATGAGCAGATAATAATGGGGGCATACCTCTTTCATTTCGAAGGGGCGCGATATGTTGTGACACGGCGTCTGTATGCCTCGGGGGAGGTGGATTCGGAGTTCTGACATAGGGCTGATGCCTTTCTCTGTTGAAGCGTGGGAGCCGATCCCTTCGTCCGTCGTTGCGTTGATCTCTCCTTATCTCGGACTGTACTGACGTTAGTCGCTGGGTTGGACCTTTGAGATCGTCTTCATCTGCTCTTACTTCGGCGCAGTAGGCATTATGGATCTCCTCCCATGTGGTGGGAGGGTACTTCATGAGTCTGTTGAGTAACTTCTTGGTCGCCTTTGACCCGCTTCTACTTAGCCTGTTCTGGAAGGTTGCGGCCGCCATTCCTTCCGATGTATTCGGCAGTCCCATTCTTACCCTGTTAAACCGGGCCAGGAAGTCCCGAAGTCCTTCGCCCGCCGTTTGCCTGATGGCGAAGATGTCGTTGACCCTAGCTTCAGCCTTCTTTGCTCCTGCATGAGCGATAGCGAATTTATCTGCCATCTCCTCGAATGTTGATATCGACCGTGCTGGTAGTTGAGAATACCATGTTAACGCTCCTCCTGTCAAAGTTTCACCGAACTTTTTCAACAGCACGGATGGCACTTGTTCTTTTGAAAAGACGTTGCCTTTTACCGTGGTGACATAATGAATCAGGTGATCTTCCGGATCCGTGGTCCCGTCGTATATTTTCAAGTATAGTGGCATTTTGAAGGTTTTCAGGATGGGGTGGGGAGCAGCTTCCTCACTGTACGGTTGCTCGACAAATCTTCCCACATCGCGCTTTGGCAGCAGATTAGGGGCGCCGGGTATTTTGTCAACCCTTTCCTGGTGTTCTTTCATTTGTTCACGAAGCATTTTGTTCTCGTTTTCCATCTCTTCCATTTTCTTTAGGATGGTCGCGAGTGCACCATCACTTGCATCGGTGATAGTGCGGGTGTTTCTTGTTCGTACAGTGCTTGGCTCGCCATCGAAAGCAGTGATTTCCGCCGTCGGTGAATCTCCGTTATTTCCTTGAGGGGGTTTTTCAAGCATGGTGTGTAGAGCTCTTGTCAACCACTCCTCTAATAGCTTTTTGACTGCTGGTGATGTTTCTTTCACCGTGAACGTCGAAGTTCCTCTTTCGCGCAAGATTGTCAGATCCTCGAGTATAGAGGGTGAGATCTCCCCCTCCGGTGTACCTCTTGGTGTTATATTCTCGGTATCTTCTCTACCGGCTTCGTCAAGGGAGTCCAAGAGGTTGTTTGAGACATTCGCTATCGCCTTCAACCTTGCTTCTTTCTCTGCCATCGCCGGTTTCTCTGGAGTGCGAAGGATAGAGATCGTTGTTTTTGATATCCCAGGTGAGAACTATGATTTCGACTACAGAAATCCCCACAGACGGCGCCAAATTGTTTTACTCAAAAGATGTTAAGCTCTTTTTAAGCAAATTAATCAAAGAGATGAAGGGGTAAATCGTCAAAGATAATATACCCTAAGATTGTTTCAATAATCGGGACAGTAATAATGATAAAAGAGAGAGAGAGAGAATCAGTTTTTTCTATTCCCAGTCCCCCATATTACAAGGCTCGGATCCCCTTTATATAATGGGGGATCTAAGCTGAGTCATGAGAACGACAAAATCAGTGTACTCTATGGCAGAGCCGATGACAGGTCGAGGTCGTTCCTCCTCTTACCCCTGGGTCGTTCCTTCGTATTGTATCGTAAACATGCAGTGGTTGGTCATGTTGACGGTAGGATGTGATTGGTCAAATTCGACCCATACAACTATAATAACATTATTTTGCTCATTACATATAGTAATTTTTCTCTTATTCCTTACTATCATGATTAAGCAGAGAGCAATTTCAATATTTACCACTAAGTATAATGTATGAAACAATTTGAATTGACCAAGTCCATTTTAAGCAAAAACGTCTTTGTACATGCTTTTTCTAAATTCTCGAAATGATTTCATTACCACTAAGTACAATATTAAAATTTTTATACATTTGAAAAAATCAAATATATTTTGAAGTAATAAAATAAGTGGATCCACTTGGGGCATTCAAATATTAGTATGGAGCTCCGCAGGTGGGTTGATGTTATGGTTATTGCCCCTTGAATTTGTCAGCAGACACACTTGTATCAAAGAGACTATCCTGTTTATATTAATTCAGGACCAAGAGCCAGAAGCGGATCTAGCCTTCTGACACTGGGTTCAACTGAATCCATAACTTTCGATGCGAAGGATAAATTTATGTTTAAAAATCCACTAAAATTACAACAAAGAGTAGATATGATCAAGCCAAACTCTAGTCCTAAAAAGGATAAGCAGTCGCTGCAAATATAATCCGGTCTAAAAGTCCGGAGTCGAATCTCACAGAGAACTAAGGTTTAGCTACAACTGTTCACTATCACCAAGAAGACAAGTTCGAAGAATTTCTATGTTATAAATATGAAAATTCTTTTGTCTAACTAATTAACTAACAAATTGAAATAGAAAATTAACAACTAAAGATACTAAGAGTTCAAGTCAAGATTAAGGAGGTCTAGAGTTATGATTTCCCCAGTTGTCGGAATCCTTCCTGCTATGTCTCCTATAATTTCGCCTAATTATTCTCTTATGATTGTGAGCACTTCAGGTATCGTAGTTCTCTCCCGAGAAATTACAACAATTTACTAGACATATTCTCCCGAACAACGCTAGCTGGCACAATCTCGCCGCTCACTATGACCACGTCAAGGCTTTGTTATTCCTAAACCCACCTTTAAACCCGCCGTAGTGATTTCTCATATACATTAGGAGTGACGTTGTTCAACAACTACCTAAATATGTACCCTTTCCCAAGCAATACATAATAAATAGGCACAGTCAATTAGTGGCCATTCAATCAACAGAAATAAGCATGTAGTTGAACAAGTAAAGAAATTCAAAGGCTACATTATATTCAAACTTAACAAGAATCTGTAACGCGACTGGTCGTTTTAAGCATTTGCACTTCGCTCGGTAGTTTACGGGCGTGAGTAGCTCCGTATGATGTATTTTGACTTATGTGAACCGTCGATTTTGGTTTTCAGGTTATTCGGGACTGATTTGGGAAAATGATTCTCAACTAGGGAGTTTTAAATTTGAAAGAGTTGACCGAGTTTAACTTTTTATTATTTGACCTCGGATTGGATTTTTGATGGTTCCGTTAGCTCCTTTGGGTAATTTTGGACTTAGGAGCGTTTTCGGATTGTGATTAGGAGGTCCGTAGTTGAATTTGGCTCGAAATGGCGAAAGTTGAATATTTTGGAAAGTTTGATCAATAGTGGACTTTTTGATATCGGGGTCGGATTTCAATTCCCAAAGTTGGAACAAGCCCGTAATGTCAAATGTGACTTGTGTGTAAAATTTGAGGTCAATCGGACGTGATTTGATGGGTTTCGGCATTGGTTGTGGAAGTTTTAAGTTTCAAGTTCATTGATTTATCGATTGAGGTGTGATTCGTCGTTTCGATGTTGTTATGTGTGTTTTGAGGCCTCGAGTAAATCCGTGTTATGTTATGAAACTTGTTAGTATGTTTGAACGTGGGTCCCGAGGGGCTCGGCTGAGTTTCGGATATGTTTGGGTTGTGTTGCACTCGTTTTTTATGTTTCGACGTTGTTTCTTCAAGCATAAATGGTACTACATGTCACACCTCCTTTTTCTAGCCGAAAGGGGTATAAGGAGTTTTTTCCAATTTAAGTGACAATCGAAACGGGATTATTTATATTAAATTCAGAGTCGCCACTTGGGATAATTTATGGTGTCCCAAGTTAACGGTTTAAAATCGCGAATCGAGTAAGTTTGACTCTGTTTTATAGTCCGCGAAACACAAAAATTCGGGTAAGGAATTCTGTTAACCCGGGAGAAGGTGTTAGGCATTCCCGGGTTCCGTGGTTTTAGCACGGTCGCTTTAATCATACTTGGCTTAATCAAATTGTCTAGTTACTTATTTTAGAACCTATTTACCTCTTTTAATTAAAAATTATCTTAAAGCAGGTCACGCACACGTGTACCCATTTATTTAGCACGTCAAAAATCATGTCACGCAAACGTGTCCACAACTGTTATTATTAAGAAAGTTTAGTCGAAGTTGCGTGAACTCATACTTCGATTTTGTTTTTAAGATCGTAATTATGTCACGCGGACGTGTACACAACCACGATGAGGTATATCGAACGTGCCAAAAGCAAGCTACGAATATTCATTTTTAAGCTAAGTTTGGAATTTAATGTACAACTACTGATTGTAAACATGCGTTGGACAATAAGGTCTTAATTAATTTAGGAGGACTGGGCCAGCAGTAGGCCCAATACTGTCTAAAGGTTTTAAAGAGATAAAGAAGGACTGGGCTTGAAATTGAGCCCATAAATGAGAACAAAAGGCAAACGGCTCCTAGCAATTTTGATTGGGCCAATAACAGGCCCAGTTTTATTACACTAAACAGAAAACTCAATGAATAAAATTGTTAAGGGTAATTGGGCTCGAAGTTGAGCCCAAAAATGAAAAGCTAACAACGTTCAAATATCCCAGGTCAGAATTCGACCGGACTGTCTCGTCTGGGCCACTGTCAAGCCCAATTGAGGCTGAAATTCTTCTGAATCAAATGCGATCCAACATCATAAAAAAAGCAACAAAATCAAAAACTAACCAAACACATCATGAGTGTAATTATTAACAGGCTGCAAACACTAACAATAAGCGACTACACCTTAAACCCATTCATGAATCACCCTAAACTTAATACATAATTATTTTACTAAAATTAGAATTTGAGATAATTTAACTGAATGCTCAGCAACTATTGTCCCTTGCAATACATATCCAACCTTCCCTAATGAAAACCAAATGAACCATTATGACTATTAAGTATCCTAACACTGTCAAACAGTATATGGAGCAACTAAAATATTCTAACTATTCATACAAGTAACTCAATCATAGAATGAAACGTCGGATTCAGAATGCTTGAGCAAATCAAAACAAAAAATAAACTAAGTAACTTGCAGCACCATACATGGGGAAATCTGGAAATTAACATTTTTGGTAAACCAACTTCTTATTACAACAAGGATCAAACACACACTTTAAACTTCATTTGCCATTGAAAGGTTCAAGAGTACCTGGATATCAAGAACAGAGCAAAAGAAGTAAGGATTTCAGCAAAGCAAAGGTGTGAGGATGGTAGCAAATAACAGCAATACACAGCTTCCTTAATCCATATTCAAGCCCAGAAAACCAGAAATCTAGCGAAGATTTTTCTAAGTTCTTGCAAAAGAAAAAACAGAAGCAATCGAACCAACTCCCAATGAAACAGTATAGAAACTTTTTTAATCTTTTTTAGGGTTGAAAATCTCTATCTAAATGAGTGAAGAAGGGTTCTATATATAGCTCTAATGAGTGCCATGTGCTGAAAAGGATAAGGGAATTATTCCCTTCAGCCACAAGGCATCTTTTAACAAACTTGGACAGTTGGTTGTCCCTCATTAGTTTCAGCATTTTGTGCTAACCAAATGAGGCCAGCTACCCCTATTCTAGAACCTTCCCATATGGTTTTATCCTATTTCCTACTTACCCACCTTTCACATGACCCCTTAAGTTTTCTTTTGTTCATTTAACCCCTACAAATTCTTAATGACATAACAAACTGTGGCAAATAGAGACCAGTCCGAAAAAGGAGTCAGAGTCCAAATCCAATGACAAATAAAATTGAAACGATGAAATTTAAGCCCTAAGATTGACCTAAAAGTGTTTATCTGATTAACCCTAAGCAAATCAAAACAGAATTAAAATGAAACTGCAGAGACAACTTAGAAATAAACTTACTCAGTTTGCAAATTAAACACTTAAACAACCAATTTTTGACAGCTAACCAAAACAGACTAAACGTCTCGAGTAAAGCTATTGTAATTAGCCCAAAACAAGCACTGAATCATAGGCATAAGATAGAAACACGAAAAGAATCGTTTATGTTTTCAAACCTAAAAGTGAGCCCTAATTAACTAAATTCATGCAATTGAAAATAACTTCAAATAATGAAATTTCAACATGCTTTAATTAACAGAACAACTTAAACAAAAGCAAAAAAAACCTAAAGTTGTAAACCTAAAGCATGCGGCTAGAAGAAACAATGAAGAAGAACAACAAAAGATAAAATAACAGAAAAATGAAAGAGATTACCTAAGCACGTTTTAACACTGGACCAGCTATGAATTTGATCAAGCTTCAACGAGGTAAAATGAACTTGAACTACCACTAATCGACTGTTCTCAACAAGAACAGTCAACTAATGGATGTTTTGGGTTCAAACACACCAGAAGCTGACCGGAAAAATTCGGCGGGGATTTTTGGGAAATCAAAAGTAGGACAGTGGTGAGGGAAGGTCGAGGGTCCTGTGGTGTGAGTTTGGGGACGTTTGGGTGATTTAGGTTTTTTAGGTTCAGGTTTTAGATCTGAAATTGGCATATTTAGATGGTGATTTTGGGAAAATTAGTAGTGGGATAGTGTAGAGGGGAGGCTAAAGATCATCTGGTATAAGTTTGGAGTAGTTTGGAGCATCGACGCCGTCGTGAGGCGGTTTTCGGTTGGCGGCTCACGGTGGGGTCTTGAGAGATGATAGAGATGAGAGATAGGGGGGGGGGGAAGTGAGGTCCGTCTCTAGGGTTTGGGGGTCTGGTTAGGACAATTTTAAGGGGAGGGGGTAATCAGTTCCGAGCCGTTGGATCAAATGAATCCAACGGCTGTGATGAAAGGGCGCGAAACGGGGTCGTTTTTGGAGCTGGGGCGCTAGACCGGGTTTCGAAGGGTTTTGGGCTTGGGTTTGGACGGTATTTGGGTACAGATTTGGCCCAATTTCAAGACCAATTTAAACCTTTTTCCAACTTCTTTTCTCTTTTTTTTTAATTAATAAAAATTCTAAATTAATCTATTTTGCAAAATTAAACTAATTATCTAATTATAATATCTACAAAATTAGCTAATCCTAAACTTAAAAAAACTACTAATTTAACATTAAAGGCTAAAATGTAAAAATGAATGATATTTTTTGTGATTTTCATTTTAATAATAATTAATTAACCAAATAAATCTAAAATGCGAACACACAACCTAATATGCAATGCATGGAATTTTGATACTTTTGCGGTATTTTCTATGCTTTAATGCATGCAAAAAATGCAAATTAAAATGCAAACACTTGAACAAATATTCCTAGAAATTCGATAAAATTAAAATGACCTACAAAAATCTATTGTGAGATTCTGTAGGAGTATTTTGGGTCGGGCAAAAATCACGTGCTCACACTACATTAATCAAATGAGCTCGAACTTATGTTTTTATTGAATCATTAGATCCATATCGTAATTACGGAGCCATAGCAAAAAGAATCGTCGTATTTGGACATCGTATGAGGAGTTTATGGTCATTTTATTAAGAATTGGTTGCCAGATTTTTTAGATTAATTACGAAATTGGCACTGACTTCGTTTTTAAAAATCTACACTATTTCCCAATATTGAAACCAATATATCTCCTTCAATATAAGGTCAAATAAAGTGATTCAAGATCCTAACTTGACTAGAATTTCACAACGAATCCACTAGAGGCTTCAAAAGCAAGTTTCGAGATCATTTGGCACAAGAAACAAGGCAGAACAGTGTTAAAACGAGGGTTTTGTTTATTTAACATATTTCGAGTTGGGGAGCTCAAAATTGAGCAATTGTTTAGGCGATTTTCACCATATGAATTGGGCTAAGTGTTCTTGTCACGACCCAAAATCCACTAAGGGTCGTGATGGCACCCGACACTGCTGTCAGGCAAGCCAACCGAATTACTTAATCAAAATCTCGTTTTAATACTTTTGAAATCTAGGATTTTTCCTTCAAGTTTATCAATTTTAAAGAATATAGTATCAAATCAAATTTAAATGATAAGCAGTTAGTACAATATTTCAAACCATCCCAGAACCCGGTGTCACTAGTGCATGAGCATCTACTGATAAGGAAATAAAATACAACATCCGTCCGGAATACAATGGACAGGAAATAAATACAATGTACTGAAGAGGGCTATACTAGCTGCGGGCCGCCTCGAATAAAGCAACTCACCTAGCCCCCAAATCATCCGTGCTGCTACGCCCAGTGGCTGCTAGAGATAAATATACCTGTGCAACAAAAATGCACAGAAGTGTAGTATGAGTACGTAATCAACGTGTACACAATGAGTATCCCGCCTAATCCGAAGAAGTAGAGACGAGATGGTCAACTTGGACACTTACTAGAGGTCATTTGACAATATACTAAAAATGTGAGGAAATCATGGATTTATATAGCAGTTTTTATTCACGAAGCCAGAAAATAGATAAACACCTTCGACCAATAATCAAGGATTTTCAAGGTTTACTCTTTATTATCTTATTAATTTATATGAAGCCACGAAGGGCAAATTTCACATTTAAAGTCCTCAAGCAACAATATAACATGCGCAAATCACACTGAGGCGACGGCCCGATCCAACAGAAATAAACTGTGCACTTGCCGAGTGTCGACGACGCGCCTATAGATGCATCTATTTAATCTTGACCAAAAATTCGCACCTGCGCCTTCTTAGCCGCTTCTGCGGCGCCGCACCTGCGGCCCCTTTTCCGCAGGTGCGGTTATAACAGCAACCACCAGTCCTCAACCTTCCAAAAATCCCATTTTTCGATCCGTTAACCACCCGGAATCCACCGAGGCCCCTGGGACCTCAACCAAACCTACCAACCAATCCCAAAATACATTACGGACTTGCTCGAGGCCTCAAATCATATCAAACAACGCTAAAACCATGAATTACATCCCGATTCAAGTTTTATGAACTTCGAAATTTCAAACTTCTATTTCCGATGTTTAAACCTATCAAATCACGTCCGATTGACCTCAAATTTTGCGCACAAGTCATATTCGACATTACGGACCTACTGCAACTTCCGGAATCGGATTCCGACCCCGATATCAAAAAGTCCACCTCCGGTCAAACTTCTCAAAAACCGTCAAATTTCTATCTTTAGCCAAATGGCTCCAAAATAACCTACGGACCTCCGAATTCACTTTCGATCGCGCTCCCAACTCCAAAATCACCATACGGAGCTATTCACAGGCTCGGAATCCCAAACGGGCATCAATAGAACTGAAATGCACTTCAAGCCAAACTTATGGAATTTCTTCAAAAATGCTAACTTCCACAATAGGCCCCAAAACGCTCCCGGGTTATCCAAAACCCGAACCGGGCATACGCCCAAGTCCGAAATCATCATACGAACCTGCTGGAACCTTCAAATCCCGATTCCGAGGTCGTTTACTCAAAATTCCAATCCTAGTTCATTCTTTCAACTTTAAGCTTCCGAAATGAGAATTCTCTTTCCAAATCAACTCTGGACTTCCCGAAATTCAATTCCGACCACGCGTACAAGTCATAATACCTGAAATGAAGCTGCTCATGGCCTCGGGCTGCTGAACGGACCGCTAGAACTCAAANTTATTATATGCAAACTCCGCCAAGGGCAAGAACTGATCCCACTGCCCTCCAAAGTCGATCACACATGCTCTAAGCATATCCTCTAAAATCTGAATAGTCCGCTCCGACTGCCCGTCGGTCTGAGGATGGAATGCCGTGCTGAGCTCTACGCGGGTCCCCAACTCACTCTGAACAGCTCTCCAGAAATGGGAAGTGAACTGAGGGCCTCTGTCCGATATGATGGAAACCGGCACACCGTGCAACCTGACTATCTCCCGAATGTAAATCTGAGCATATCTCTCCGCCATATAAGTAGTCGCCACCGGAATGAAGTGGGCCGACTTGGTCAACCTATCCACAATAACCCACACTGAATCAACCTTCCGCTGAGTCCGCGGCAACCCAACCACGAAATCCATGGTAATGCGCTCCCACTTCCATTCCGGAATGGGCATCTGCTGAAGTAGGCCACCTGGCCTCTGGTGCTCATATTTGACCTGCTGGCAATTCAAACATCTAGCAACATACTCCACTATGTCCTTCTTCATCCTCCGCCACCAGTAGTGCTGTCTCAAGTCACGATACATCTTCGTGGCACCCGGATGAATGGAATACCTCGAACTGTGGGCCTCCTCTAGAATCCTCTCTCTCAAGCCATCAACATTAGGAACACATACACGGCCCTGTAGCCGTAACACACCATCCTCGCCAATAGAAATCTCCTTGGCACCTCCCTGAAGTACCGTCTCTCTGAGGACCGCCAAATGTGGATCATCGAACTGTCGGGCCTTAATCTGCCCCAATAACAAAGACTGAGCAACCACACATGCTAGAACTCGGTTGGGCTCCGAAATGTCCAACCTCACAAGTCTGTTAGCTAAAGACCGGATGTCCAAAGCTAATGGTCTCATCTCGGCAGGAATGAACGCCAAGCTACCCATACTCTCCGCCTTTCTGCTCAAGGCATCCGTGACGACATTCGCCTTACCTGGATGATAAAGAATGGTAATGTCATAATCCTTTAGTAACTCAAGCCACCTGCGCTGCCTCAAATTAAGATCTCTCTGCTTGAACAAATGCTGCAAGCTGCGATGGTCGGTGTAAACCTCACATGACACCCCACACAAATAATGCCTCCATATCTTGAGAGCATGGACAATCGCCGCCAACTCTAGATCGTGCACAGGGTAATTCTTCTCATGAACCTTCAGCTGACGTGAAGCATATGCAATAACTCACCCCTCCTGCATCAATACACATCCCAAGCCAACGCGAGAAGCGTCCCAATACACTGTATACATCCCTGAACCGGAAGGCAATACAAGAACTGGTGCCGTAGTCAAAGCCGTCTTGAGCTTCTGGAAGCTCTCCTCACAATCATTGAACCAACAGAACGGGGCACCCTTTTGGGTCAATCTGGTCAGAGGTGATGCAATAGATGAAAAGCCCTGCACAAATCGCCGGTAATAACCTGCTAACCCCAAGAAACTCTTGATCTCGGTCACTGAAGTAGGACGTGGCCAACTCTGAACTGCCTCAATCTTCTTGGGATCCACCTTAATACCCTCCCCTGACACTACATGCCCCAAGAATGCTACTGACTCCAGCCAAAACTCACACTTGGAGAACTTAGCATAAAGCTGCTGCTCTCGCAAGGTCTGAAGCACTACTCTCAAATGCTGCTCGTGCTCCCCCAGGCTACGTGAGTATATCAGGATGTCCTCAATGAAGACGATGACAAAAGAATCAATATAAGGCCTGAACACCCTGTTCATCAGATCCATAAATGCCGCTGGAGCATTAGTCAAGCCAAAGGACATCACCAGAAACTCATAGTGGCCATATCTAGTCCTGAATGCGGTCTTCGGAACATCTGAATCCCGAATCTTCAGCTGATGATACCCCGACCTCAGGTCGATCTTAGAGAACACCCTAGCACCCTGCAGCTGGTCAAACAAATCATCAATACGGGGCAATGGATACTTGTTTTTGATGGTGACTTTGTTCAACTGGCGGTAATCAATGCACATCCGCATAGTCCCATCCTTCTTCTTCACAAATAGCACTGGTGCACCCCAAGGCGATACACTGGGCCTAACAAACCCTTTAGCTAACAACTCCTCCAACTGCTCCTTCAGCTCCTTCAGCTCCTTAGGAGCACGGTACGGCGGGATAGATATAGGCTGAGTGCCTGGAGCCAAATCAATACATAAATCAATATCACGATCTGGTGGCATGCCTGGAAGATTGGAAGGAAAAACATCGGCAAACTCTCGGACTACTGGCACTGAATCAATCGTCGGGGAATCTGCGGTGGTGTCTCGAACATAAGCTAAGTAGGCCAAACACCCCTTCTCAACCATGCGCTGAGCCTTCAGAAAGGAAATGACCCTGCTAGGCGTATCAACTGTGGAACCCTTCCACTCCAAACCCTGGCAACGCTAGAGAAACAGTCTTGGCATGGCAATCTAAAGCGGCGTGATATGGAGATAACCAATCCATTCCCAGGATAACCTCAAAATCGATCATATCGAGCAACATAAGATCTGCTCTAGTCTCAAGACCACAGAAAGTAACCAGACAAGACCGATAAATCCGGTTCACAACCACAGAATCACCCACAGGAGTGGACACATGAACAGGAACACCCAAAGGCTCCGGAGAAATAACCAGGAAACGAGCAAACAGAGATGATACATATGAATAAGTAGACCCTGGATCAAATAACACCGATGCATCTCTACCGTTGACGGAAATAATACCTGTGATGATGGCATTTGAGGCCAATGTATCTGGCCTGGATGGAAGAGCGTAGAATCTAGCTGGAGCACCGGCTGTCTGGCCCCCAACTGACTAAGTAGTAGCTGGCTGACCTCTCCCCGTCTGGCCTCTACCCCTGGAACGGCTTCTACCAGTCTGCTCTCCACCTCTAGGCGGTTGGGCCGCTGGTGCTGGAGTCATGGGCTGCTGCCCCTGCTGTACTGCCTTGCCCCTAAGCCTGGGGCAGTATCTCCTCATGTGGCCTGCGTCCCCGCACTCAAAATAACGTGGTACGGCGGCCTGCTATCTGGATGGCTGACCCTGAATACCACGAAGGCCCACTAGAACGAAGCCTGATAGCCGGCGGCGTAGAACTCTCCGGCAGTACGCACTGAACTAGACCGAGACTCGGAGGACCGACGTGCCCACGTGACGTGAACCCCCGAGTACGCGTGGCGGGTGATAACGGAAACTCGTCTGGGCACGGTCGGCTAAAAACTAGGGAACGCGGCGTCTCGGGACGCGAACCCCCGGCGCCGGGGTT
This sequence comes from Nicotiana attenuata, assembly GCF_001879085.1. Taxonomy (NCBI): domain Eukaryota; kingdom Viridiplantae; phylum Streptophyta; class Magnoliopsida; order Solanales; family Solanaceae; genus Nicotiana; species Nicotiana attenuata. The sequence goes on from NW_017673816.1 coordinate 42,768, forward strand.
CGTGGGGTTGCCGTAGAAACGTCGGGGGGGTCCCTAACGTCGGGGTCTCGGTACCCCCGTACCCCGTAAAACGGTCGGTACCCGTACCCGTTGTTCCCCCGTGGGGTCCTTCGGGGGGCGGTCCGTCCGTGTAAACCGTCCGTCCGTCGAGTACGTCGTCCGGTCCCTACGTTCTTCCCGTGTACGTTGCCGTATCCGTGGTCCTT